>NC_140956.1:138269181-138489181 GCF_014529385.1 Adiantum capillus-veneris
TGTGTGTGTGTGCACGCGTGCTAATATAAAGAGGAAAATGGTATAACCTTTCTATCACCCAAGTGTGGTATATTGGTTATGCCATTTCCCTCTTGGATAACAGGTCTTGAGTTCAACTCTCCTTGTCGGATAGATTTTCAAGGTCTCTTATGATAGTTTCCTATGACTTTAAAACAATCTTCTTCTCGGGTGTGGGTGTGTGGGTGTGTGTGTGTGTGTGTGCTAATAAAAAGAGGAAAATGGTATAACCTTTATATCACCCAAGTGTGGTAGATTGGTTATGCCATTTCCCTCTTGGATAGTAGGTCTTGAGTTCAACTCTCCTCATCGGATAGATCTTTAAGGTATCTTGGGATAGTTTCCTACAATGTTAAAACAATCTTCTTCTTCTTCTTTGTCGGTGATGTCCTCTCTGCGTGCCTTTTCTTTGGTCATTCTTTCAAGGATCCACTCGGCACTAATGAGATCTAGCAAACATGCAAGGTGTCAAGGAACTGGGGGTGCCCCCCAACCTCCATGGGCTTGCTTCCATGCTTCCCTGTCCTGCATATGCAATGCCTTTGCCATTGTCCACAAGTCCACCCACTTGGTCATAACCTTTGCATTGAGGATGCAAAACTTTTCAACAACTCCACTAGATCCATATCCATGTTAATCAATTTTGCCCTCCCACTTGGCAAGTGTGAATTCATCCTTGCATCCTCCTCATCTGACCACATGTGAGGCATTGAAGGATCAACTTGTGCCAAATACTCTGAAATGTAAACAAATTCCTCTTGCACAATCCATCCTTCGGTCATGCATGTCTCTGGTTGGGCCCATAGTCGCACAAAATCTTTGAGAGTCTTAAAAAACCTCTCTAGAAAGAACATCCATCGTGCATGCACTACTCCACATATAGCGATCTCCTCAACCAAATGAACCAAGAGGTGGACTAGAAGAACGGATCGAGGAAATGCATCCTCAATGGCACACACTGTTTCCACGATAAGCGTTTGAGCAGCAGGGATGGCATATATTTCAATTTCTTTGGAGCTTACAAATCTACAAGTTAACAGACAAGAGTACACTAAGAGAGCACACAAGAAGATACAATTTATATAGAGAAGTTTAGTTGAATAGAAATATGAGATACCTTGCTAACTCCCCGATTTGAAATTAACTTTCTCGCTTTATTTTCAGGGCATATGCACATACTCACCGGTAAAGCGAACTACAGTGTCAAAAGATTAGAATACCACATGATAGTAGGCATGCACAAAATTCAATATCTAAAAAATGAATGAGAGTACTAAAATTGAACGAAAGAATTACATGTAGCATCTTGTGCCAGTCATGATACTTCAACACATACAATGGAACACTTTCACATTTCTTTGCGTTCGTGAAAGCTCCCTTTAGTGACCTCATGTACCCCGTTGGTGTGCAAATAGATGCAATGGAGCTCTTCACTCGATCTAGATCATCTTTGGCTAGAACCCATGGTGCTTTAGAGAGCACAATCTTCCCATTGGGGGATGTACGTGGAGTGGTGGAGGCGGGGAGATGCCTCAAGGTCCTCAAATCCTCCCTAGCCTCCAAAGAGTCTCTTTTGCTCGTAACGTAGTCCCATAGTGTGTGAGAAACATTTTTGAATATGTGCATGGGATCCAAGAGGTTTTGTATCTTTAAGTCCTTCCAATTCGGAAGCCTAAAAAATATGGAGTACCTTGACATACCTCTTGGCGGAGTAGATGGGAGTGGATCTTTGTTGTAATGCTCTTTCCAAATGGTTGCCCAATCTGCCATTGTAAGCTTTAGAGGTGTCTTTCCATTGGTTGGAGCCTTGTATTTGCTATGAATTTGGAGCAGGAAATGTGGTTGTTTGGATAGGTCACCTTGTGCAAGGGATCCGGTTGCTCCGTCACCAACGATGGGCCACAAGTGGTATACGCTCATATAAAATTGTTAGAGGGAGGGTACAAACTTCTAATGGTAGAGAGAGAGAGAGAGAGAGAGAGAGAGAGAGAGAGAGAGAGAGAGAGAGAGAGAGAGAGAGAGAGAGAGAGAGAGAGAGAATGAGCAAAACATACGAGAAATCTCTCCAAGGCTAGGGTAGTTGTGCATAGTCCACATAACGATACCTTTCACAATAGCCTCTCTCCTCTCCCTTGGGAGTGAAACATCGACAACGAGGATACCCTTCTACAACTCGATGAGGGGCTCAAGGTAGAGATCAATATTTGACACTTTATACTTCCCTAGCACAAGCAAAGAGAGAAGTATATTGCCTTTCTTCGTTGTTTCCCATGGTGGAATATTGTAGTTGACGATCACCACAGGCAAAGTGCTCCATGACGTAGACTTAGTGCCAAAGGGGTTGACACCATCACTTGCTAACCCAAGCCTCAAGTGTCAAGGCTCGAACCCAAACTCTGGCCACTAAGGTTTGATATACCTCCATGCACGTGAATCCGCTCGGACACCCATAGTTCCATTATTGAGCAATGGTTGGCGTGCCATATGAAAAGCTCCACCGTAAACCTGCTTTTGAACATATGCTAAATCCAAGGGATAAGTGAAAAATGTCTCAATACCTTGCGGGGTAAGGGAGCCCCGCTCACACCGCTCTTGTAGTGTGCTTCTCCACAAACAAGACAGGAAGTAGAGATTGCATGCTCGTTGCGGTAGAGTATGCAATCATTGATGCAAACATGGATACGCTCGTACTACATAGCAAGTGTAATGATATATGACCTCGCTCCTCGATGGTCCAAAGGCATGTGGTGATTTTTGGGAAGCATCTTGCCCATCAAACTACAAAAAAAATGATTAATTAATTAATACAAATGTTAGGGGGGGCTAAAGAATGAATTAATACAAAATTCATTTACCCGAGGAGTGCATCAACACGTGCATTGCTCCAACCGAATTTTCCTTGCAAGTTAAGGACTTCCAATGATGTTCAAAGCACCAAGTACTGTGCAACATCATAGAGGGGTGTTCAGGCACTCGATAGCAACTTGTCCTCCATTTTTTGTGCCCAAGTAGAGCATGGTCTACAAAGCACCAAGTATTTTGCAACATCGTAGAGGGGTGTTCGAGCGCTCAATAGAAACCTGTCCTACGTTTTTTGTGCCCAAGTAGAGCATGGTCTACAGTTCTGTTTGCACACGTTCGCCTCGTGTGCCAACAACTCCTCAACCATATTGAACATGTGCTCATTCTCAAACTCAGAGTGCCCCTCAAGTGTGTTTTGATGATTTGTCAAGGTAGAGCCCCCGTCGTGCGTCATGTGGTCGGTGAGGATCTCTTTTCATTATCTTTTGGGATTTCGTGCCATTGCATCATCGCCGAACACCGACGATGGGGAGCATCATCATGCGAGGGGGGGTGATGCTCCCATCAACGGCTCGAGCACTTTGCCAAGGGATTCAAAGCCCCTCCTTCTCCACATGCTCTAGGTTAATGTGTCCCAAGCAAGGGATTGTCCTTTTGCAGTTAATGCAAGGGCATGATAGTTTGTCCTTGAGCCAACGATCACGGTCTGGACCGTGCGGAGGGACACCATCATCCCAATCGTCCTGCACATGCGTGAAATGGTGTTAGATTTGTAGAATCTTCATAAAAAAATTATAGGACCTCCAAATCAATAGTTACCAGGTTCTCTAACACCTAAATTTGCAATAGTGACAACACTAAATAAATATTTAAAAAAATTAATTATTTATGAGTCGTACAAATAAAAAGTTTGTAGAGACTCTAACCCCTAAATTTTCAATAGTGAAATGAATTTGTGACAAAAGGGACGTTGAAGGGATTGGAGATTGGAAAAAAGAGGAATCTGCAACATCAGATACCTAGAAACATCCCTTTTATGGTACGTAGTAATTACCCCGGTAATGCTCATGATAATACCTGTGGTGACATACGCAGTAATATCTGCGATAATAAATGGCGCAATTTAAAAGACTAATAGCAAGGCATGCCGCGTATTCGGCATGTCCTGCTACTCTACTTCTTTCCCCATTATCGTGCCTGCTCTAAATGTCGTTGCAAATACTATTTCCAAGTTCATTTGACATATTTAAGAAGACAATCTTTATTTTCTCTATTTATGCTTTGATTTGCAAAGTAATTAGTTTGATTTAAAAGGAGTTCAAATAATTTTTATAAGTCCAACATGTTTGTAACTTGTTTGACAATACCACAAAGATATCAAAAATGGAATTTTGTATTGAAAATCACTTTAATTCTCAGTACCGAGCAATGCTCACTCTATATATGCATATGCCATGTTTAAAGCATCATCATTGATAAAGAACACTTTGCTATTTCAGTATTTCTCTCTCTATCTCATTCATGCTCTCAAATCTTGCACTTTAGCAGGAAATTCGGCTGTCTCTTTCTCTGATTATTACTCTCATACACACACTTAAGCATATTGCCCATCACACACATACTCAGTGGATTGCATAAAATAAATATACAAACATTATTGAATCGATTTCAATTTTCCCTTGATCTTTTACTCTCAAATGCATAACGTTAAGGTAAAACAAGTCACTTATTTTTCTCTATTTCTAATGAAACACACACACTCTCATTTCCAAGAACATGTACATCAAAAGCAAAGACACATACACATACTTTCAAATACATGTTCTAACCTCCTACATTTGGTTCTCTCTCACTATTTCTTGAGTTCGAGCCTTAGCGATTTCCTTCTTGCTCTCTCTTGTATCTTCAAGACAATAATGCAGGTTCTCTCTCACTCACTCTCTCTCTCTCTCTCTCTCCCCCCCCCTTGTTACACAGAGATTCAATTCCACACACATGCAATATCACAAGTATGAGAACTCCATGCAATCAACCATCTCTCCTGCTCGTAAGCAAACTGGTAGCATTCTCTTTCTCTCTCTATGCTGCATTACATGGGAATACTCTTTCTCTCTCTATTGCTCATACACACACAAGCACAACACACACACATAAATTGTCGCAAGCACACACCCATACTTAGCATATGCCTACAAATGATCTATCTCTCTCTTTCTTTCTTGCTCTCACTGGCACTTGGAGTTCTTTCATCCTTTCTCCACAAATTATTAAGTGGAATCTTATCAAAGGCTTTCTTAAAGTCCACAAAGCAACAATAAAATCGCTTGTCTTTCAACCTACTTTCCTTTCATGAGAACACTAAGAGTAACAAGATGATCAATGGCGCTGGGGCGCCGACAAAACCCGCTATCCTTTCGCACGCTTTCCATTCTCTTCAATCCAATCACTCAATTTTATCTCCATTATGCACCCAAACAACTTTGCCATAAGAGACCCAATCATCAAAGTTCGGTAGTTATTTACATTCATTACATCCCCCCTTTATACAAAGGCTTGACCCAATTAGTACTCCAATCACAAGGCATACCATGTTGAAGTGCAAGGTTGAACATATCACACATCCACTCGTGTGTAAAATGTTCCGTCCATTTAATCATTTTTGACTTGATACCTTGAAGGTCTCCTGCTCTGCGAGTGGCCAATTTTTCAATCCCAGTGCACACATTCTCAATAGTAAAGAAAGAGGGCATACATGGGAGTGAACCATAAAATGGCATCTCTCCATCATTTGGTTGCTTATATAATTGCCTACAAAGTGTGTACATATCCATAAGATTCAAGTTACCAAAACTCTCAACCCACTTGCTCCTTATGTTTTTGCAAAATCTTCCACATGCATGTGGCTTTTCTTGGACTTGAAAAAAATGATGCTTTACTTCCGATCTTCTTCTCTTCTTTTAAATCAATGCCTTGTATGGTTTCAAATGACTTTGATAGTTGTCTTTGTCCATAGTTGCATCAAGCTTTATCAAGGACTTTTGAGCATCTTGACATTCTTTATTGCACCACCTTTTGCGTGATCTCTTTGTTGATACCATGGACATGCTTTATGTTAAAGGATTCTTTGGCACACGACAAATAACTTTCTTGAATGCTTCCCATTTAGTTTCTAACGGTGCATCATGTTGAAGCTTTGTCATCCATCACTTTTTCTCAACCATTTCAATCTACATTGGTGTCCGTTTGAAATTCATACATAGTGATAACTTCTCTTCCCTTTGGCTGAGATTATCATGGTTAGTTGCTTCTCCCCATGCAAGTTCAATACATAAGGTTGGATGGTCTGATTTCGCGGTCCATTGGCAAAGCATAAAACTCTTTATGCAATACACGATGGCTTCAGAGAGTATCATATAGTCAATCACACTATCCCCATTATGTTTTCTACATGTAAATCCATTGGCTCCACTCCACAAAGATACACCATTGGCAATGAGCATACTCGTGCTATTGCACAAGTGTAAAAGTAACTTTTCACAATGATCCGGCTCTTTCTCATCCATTGAAGTATGATCATACCAATGAGCTTTTGCCAACTCCCTTCAAATGTATGGCATATCAAATTGTTGAGTATCATGTTGCAATGTTTTTGTGTGAGCATTTATATCTCCAAAGACAATAACATCACCTTTGCCTTTAAAATAAGCAATGTCCTCCTCTAAATCAAAAAATGGATGATCTCTATCCATGCAAGCATAAAAGAGGGGATCATGATGAGCAATGTAGCAACCAACTACCAAAATGGGTGCTCTCTTTGGTGCCATAATTTTCAGCCATATGTTGCGTTTAGGAAGCATTTATGCTTGTCATCTTTCACAATTGATGCAAAATTTTCCAATCCTTTCTTAATATCACATGCCTCAAAAGAGCATCATTAAAGTGTTTTCCTTGAAAGTCTTGCTCCTATAAGGACATGACAATACCTGTTAGGGGGGCCACATGTGCTTGTTGGACTACGAAGCTTGGAAGGCAATCATTTCTTATGCGTCCATCAGGAGCCAGCTAGTTTGGCTATGGGGCACCCCGATGCATATAATTTGCATGATGGTACCTAGGGTTTGTTAGTTGCTAGAAATCAGGAATAGATAAGTCTCTCTAGCATAGTGCCTATTATTTGGATGTTTAAGATGATTGAGGTCTAGAATTTATGTCGCTCGAATGGGTCAACAAACTGCCTGACCTTGTTAAGTGGAAGATATTGGGAAAACTCCTCCACACCACAACTTCCATCGATTATAATCATTGAGGATTGTGTATAGGGTGGTTGTGTAGCACCTCAACAGAGGAGGGGACTTATATAGATGAGTACACTAAAGATGAGAGGGTTCTTTGCATAGATGCCTACAAAATAGAAACGTTTGAGATTGTAACACACACCCAGTGACCCAAAGCCTAAACCTTTGACCCACCTTGATACATACACAACAATTCAATTGATTTCCCAATGGAAGTTAGTAGATGTAATATACAATAAGACGATCAAATTTGACTCCTCTAGGGGTATCATTGCCAGAGATTCGCTACCCCGATAGAAAGACTGCTAGCATTTAGTACCTTTAGGAAATACCTAGCATTAGGGAGTAGAGTTCCACTAGAGTTAGACCCTTTCATGATAAAGGAGCATAAACACCACTAGCATTTAGTGTCTTTAGGAAATACCTAGCATCAGGGAGCGGAGTTCCACTAGAGTTAGACCCTTTCATGATAAAGGAGCATAACGATATTCTAGAGTGATAGGATAGATCTATGACTGAGTGGCTTCTCTAAAAGTGAGGAAACCTATAAAGCATGCTCAGAGAGGCTAACATAGAGTGGCTTCAAGAATACAGAGAGTGGGATTTTTCCAGGACACTGAGTCATCTAGCTCTATGATACCACTGAGCCACCCAAGTATGAAATGTAAGGGAAATCCTCGCTGCCAATATTGCTGTCAAGTTTCACACCCTTCTTGTGTAATCAAAAGTTGGAGTGCGACGATTACGATAAAACAAGCCCAATTGAGATGGATACATGCAAGTTGACATATGTGAGTAGAATAAAACCCCTATTATGGCCCTTATTGACTCTTTTACTCCAATCGCTTAGAGAGAGTGGAGAAGACAACATTAAAATTAAACAGGATGCCCTAATAGTGGTGTATGCTGCACTTAGGTATTAGCCTTGGTAAAGATTGTGGGTGTGTGTATGTCGTATCAGCGGAGTGGATCCAAATAGGAGAGAAGTCCAAAATAGATATAGAGAATCATGTAGAAAGTGGTGAGAGGAGCGGAGTGTATCCAAATAGGAGAGAAGTCCAAAATAGATCTAGAGAAACGTGTAGAAAGTGGTGAGAGGAGTGGAGTGGATCCAAATAGGAGAAGTCCAAAATAGATCTAGAGAAGCGTGTAGAAAGTGGCAAGAGGAGTTGATTGCTCACGATCTTGCAAATCAACTAAAACAAATTAACGAGTTGCTCTTGGAGCACTCACAAGGGGTCATCATACCATTGAGTATTTGATAAGTGTGTGCAATGATGTTAAGGACACTTCTCTTTATATACTAAACGACAATGAGCTACCAAAAAATGGTTGAGAGCTCACCATTCACCACATGTCTGGCTCTCTGTCCCTCTTTCTCTCTCTCTCTCTCCATCTGGACGACGGGTTACACACTCATCTCTATCAATCTCACACCATTGGGTATTTGATGAGTTTCTGCAATAATGTCAAGAACATCTCATTTTTTACCAATAGCAAATAACTAAATATTAGCTAGGACAAGAAAATAAACCTTAGAACTCTCTAAGCCAAAAACGCAAGGCAACACTCAGCCTAGCCCTTTGGGCAAGCCAAAAATAGAGAGATTGGATAAGCCAAAATCTCCAGGCAACACTAAGAGCCAAGTCCGACACGAGATTAATAAGATTAGTGGTCACGCAATTTAATTTAGATATTAACAAGGTTCAGGAGACAAGGTCCCCCAAATCTCATAATCTTTTTAGTGCAAGCATTTTGCTTAGTATTACAAAGCAGAAGGAGAGGCTAACCAATGAAAAAGCAAGAGATTGTTTGCACAATATTAAGGATTGAATTTGATTCACTAAAAGGTACTTTCAAGTTTAGTTTACCATCCCAAATAAGCAGCCACCAAAATATTTTGATTTTTTTCTTTGATTGTATTATGTGCCTTCAATTTCTAAAAAATGAAATGTTAATGGGAATTTGGCACATCAACGAGTAGGCGTAAATAAATGTCAATAACTTAGACAATAATCGGTCACTCAAACATTGTTTTTATTTGGCTTCTAACTTAAATCGTTGCCTTTCCACATCTTTGAGAATAACTCTTTGTTCCATCTTGGTGGAGTAGTGCCTCTTCCCGCTCACAGAGCTCGTTGCTTTGGACTAGCTACACGAGTTGCACCTTGCTGGCATGCCTTCTTTAGTGTTGTTAAGAATTAGGTCATTGCTTTTGCCTGTAGCACCCCGCTCTCTACCCTTCACCTCTCCCTCAACAACCTTTCTGGAAACTTACCCAGGTTTAGTTCCTTTCTTTATTGCAAGGCCCTTACCCACCTTAACCTTTATCGTAATTCCAAAGATAGACCACTACCGCTCGATGTCTCTGGCTTCTTTACCGTGCCTTTTGCACAATAGCTTCTTTGGCACTCTCTCCTCCAATATCTTCCTCCATTGTGACCCCTTCTCATGGCTTGACGTCTTAAACAAAAACCTTTCTGGTAGCCTCCTGATGGGTATTGGCCAATGCAAGACACCTGTGCAACCTGCATGTGGCCCGAACTGAACCATCCTTTGGAAATTTAGAACGCTGCATCTTACCCAAAATACAGCCTTCACAAACATGTTTGACAGGTGCTTCAAGAGGTGGCAAAGAAGCAACCATATTAGATTTTTGCAAACGCAACAAACTGGCAAAATTCAGATGACCAAAACGTGCATGCCAAAGTTTTGCATTTGAAATAGCCCTTGAATCTGCAACAGCATTTGCAAAGTTTTGTCCACACTTGTCATACAAAGTGAGCTTATACAGCCCACGGCACAAAAGCCCAGATGCAACAATTTCATCACCAAAACTGAGATCATGAACTGTACATCTGTCATCCACAAATTTGACTACAAGTCCAAGTCTAGCAAGTGCGGACACAGATATAGATTGTTCTTGATCCCAGGTACATAAAGTGCATCAACAAGTGTGAAGGAACTGCCATTAGCAGCAGTGAGCACAATCTTTCCAACTCCCTGAACTAGATAAGAGGCGTTGTTGGCACAAGTGACTGAATTCCCATGAGGGACAGACTCAAGAGAGGTAAACAATTCACGATGTGAGGTAATGTGCTTTGTAGCACCACTGTCGAAATACCACACATGTGAATCTGCAGCAACGACTGACAAGCATGCATCATGGACAGCAGGATTGTAAGTGCACTCTGTGCTAAAAGCCCATTCTGCATCAACATCAGCAACACAGTCTCCTTTCACAGAAGACTCAACAATGGCTGAATTTGTAGTGGAACCAGCATTTGCAGTGGAACCACCCTCTTTCTTCTTAGCCTCTTTGGCCTTCAATTTAGGACACGACTTGATCAAGTGATCATTGGCTTTACAATAATGGCAATGCATCTTCTTTTTGCCCTTATCACCAGAATTGCCAGACGAAGTACTGCAAACTGAAGCATTAGGAACATAATTTTTGCCACTCGCAGCAGAACCATAAGAAGTGGCTGCATTGCTGTTACCAAAATTTCTTTGAGAAGCAATAAAAGCCTGTTCAACTGCACGCTGCCTAGTCCTGTTTTTTCTGGAAAGTGACTCTTGCAACAGCAATGTGCATAATGCATCAAACTTGACAACTTCAGGATTTCCTTGGGTCATCAGTCTCCAAGTACTAGCAAAAGTATGGTAGGAATCTGGTAAGGCATCAAGAACAGTCTGCACAAGGGAACTGTCTGAAATGACTTCACCTGCAGAAATAAGCTGCTCATTGATATCCTTGACACTAGCAAGGAAAGTGTCCATATCATCTTCCTCATGCATAATCTTCGACTCCAGCTCTTTACGAAGCAAAGCAATTTTAGCCTCATTGTGGCTTGCATAAAGACCTGCTAAAATATCCCAAGCCTGTTTTGCAGATTTTGCTGAACAGATGTGAGGAACAATGGTGCGCTTCACAGACAACGCAATCAATGCATGAGCCTGCGCATCCTTAACATCCCAACGAGCTTGTTCTGCCGTAGGCAAACCAACTCTAACAGTTGCAATCCTTGCAGCAAGACCTGCAACATCCTCAACATCGCCTACATCCTCAGAACCAGGACGTACATCAATGCCCTGCACAATGTTCCAGACACCCTTTGACACAAGAACATGTTGCATCATATAAGCCCACATAGGGTAGTTGTCCCCATCCAACCTATCCTCAACAGCAAACATCTTGAACACATCTGTGTTGTTGTTGTCAGCCATGGTAAATGCTGCACCTGATGTGAAAACTGCCCGAAAATAGGAGAAACGGAGCGGGAACAACCTGTGCTATATAGCACAAACCGTAGAAGACTATAAGGCACCTGTTATGAAAAAAACGGCACTGACAGAAATTCTGCACAAAATGACAAAATAGGATGTGCAGTACTGCTTGTAGTGGAAACGGATGCCGAAATGAGCCCAAATCAAAATTCTGAGCAGACCTAGCTCTTCGAGGTATCCCAAAATATTTGTCGACCTGCGATCGCTCGCCAAAGCTCACTGAAATTGGAGAAAGTGAGCAGGCGTGTGCTGGAGCAACTGACGACTAAGCCAGAGAGGACGTGACCTGCTCTGATACCAATTGTTGGAATTAGGGTTGCAGAGAAACACACACAACTTGGAGAAGACGAAGGAAGCTCAAGGCACACAATAGAGAGTGTGTTACTTAGTGTGCAATGGAAAGATAGATAGCCCTAGAGTGATGGGCGTATATACAATGCTCGGGGGAAAAAACCTCCTAAAGAGGGAAAAAATGCCCCGGGGGTCCTAGTGTGTTCACACACATCACTACCACATGTATATGGTAACAAATATGCCTCATCAACTGAGACGTGCCGCATTTATCTAAGTGTCTCGTGCCACAACAAGAAGTGCATCAAAGTAAAGTATTGGTTTGTAACTATCCATTAGACTGTCAGCCTCATAGGCGTATTGACTTGGTAAACGTCAATTATGCATCGGTTCACCAAGTAAGCACGCCTATGAGGCTAATAGTCTAACAAACATTTAGGCGTCGGTTCTTGCATGAGTCACTTCTTGTTGTGGCAGAAAGCACTTAGATAAATACATCAAGTAATTGTTGTGGCATAGAGATCTTATTTAAGCATAAGGCACTTCTTGTTGTGTCACCGAGCACTTAATAAATACAACAAGTTATTGTTGTGGCACAAAGAACTTAAATAAATACAACAAGTTGTTGTTGTGGCATAGAGCACTTATATTGTGCACTTCTTGTTGTGGCAAAGAGCACTTAGATATCTAAGTGTTCTATGACACAACAATAGCTTGTTGTATTTAACTAAGTGCTATGTGCTACAACAAGAATTTCTTGTTGGAATTAGGGTTGCAGAGAAACACACACACAGCTTGGAGAAGACGAAGGAAGCTCAAGGCACTCAATAGAGAGTGTGTTACTTAGTGTGCAATGGAAAGATAGATAGCCCTAGAGTGATGGGCGTATATACAATGCACGGGGGAAAAAACCTCCTAAAGAGGGAAAAAATGCCCCGGCGGTCCTAGTGTGTTCACACACATCAATACCACATATATATGGTAACAAATCCCCCCTGGAGTGATGCGGTGAACGAGAGCTGGCACATGAGTAAAGGGAAGTTCCATGCCCTGAGGACAAAATCAGTCCACAAAGGGGAGTAAGCCCAAAGCTTTGCAGAAAGCTTCAAGCTTCTCACGAGACAATGCCTTTGTGAAAAGATCTGCAAGGTTGTCCTGTGTTGGCATATAAGCCAAACTGATCTCTCCTGCTGAGAGCCTCTCCCTGACATAGTGGTAATGCACCTCAATGTGCTTTGTGCGAGCATGAAAAACTGGGTTCCTCGCAACTGCCAATGCGCTCTGACTGTCAGTGTAGATAGTGTTGGCAGTGTCCTATCAAACGCCCAAATCATCCATAAGGCGTCTGAGCCATACACACTCAACCGTAGATGTGAAGACTGCCCTGTACTCAGCCTCACAACTCGAAGTGGCCACAGTAGGTTGCTTCTTGCTCAACCATGATACACATGAACTGCCAAGCATGAAACAAAAACCACTTGTGGACACTCGCGTGTCAAAACAACCAGCCCAATCTGAGTCTGAAAAAGCATGTAAGTATGGCGGCAATGATCCCCCCTTGGGATAAAACAAGCCAAGATGTAAAGTGCCACTAAGGTAGCGAAAAATCCTCTTGACAGCCTGCCAATGCTTAGACCCTGGGCTATGCATAAATCTGCTAACCTGTGAGACTGCAAACTGAATTTCCGGCCTAGTGTTGCATACATAAATGAGGCAGCCAACAGCAGTTTGGTAAAGAGTGACATCAGGAGGATCACCAGCATCATGTAGACTCAACTTCAAACCTGTTTCCATGGGAGTGGCAATAGGTTTTCAATCCTCAAGTCCAAACTTACATAGCAATGTCTCTATGTAACTTTTCTGACACAAGGCAATACCACCATCACACTGCTTAAACTGTATACCCAAATAATGATGCAACAGCCCCAAATCTTTCATCTTGAAAGTAGCATTCAAATTAGCCTTAAATTCAGCAATATGTCTCTCATTTGGTCCATTGATCAGCAAATCATCAACATAAAAAACCACAATGAGAAGTACATCACCCTCACGCTTTACATACAATGTGCTTTCTGTTGGACAGTTACGAAAGCCTTGTTTGAACAAATGAGTGTCAGCTTTCTCATACCAAGCACGGGGAGATTGCTTCAACCCATACAAAGCCTTGTTACATTTGTACACTTTGTCCTCTTGTCCTTTTATGACAAAACTGCGAGGCTGCGTTACATAAACTTCCTCAAATATGTCACCATTCAAGAAAGCAGTAACAATGTCTGATTGATGTACATCCCAACCAAAATGAGCTGCCAATGCACATAGAAAACACACAGTAGTCATACGACAAGTGGGAGAAAAAGTCTCTTCATAATCTATGCCTTTTTGCTGTGCATAACCCTTTGCAACAAGTCGAGCCTTATGGCGATCGATCTCACCATTCGGCCTCCGTTTCAACTTGTAGACCCACTTCGTACCAATGGCCTTTTTGCCAGGAGGCAAATCACATAAAGTCCATGTGTCATTTTCTATAAGTGCATCATATTCTAATTGCATGGCAGCCATCCAATTTTCTGAATTTTGTGCTTCTCAAAAGTCAGAGGCTCCTCAACATCATGTAAGCTAGACACAGCCAAAGCATAACAATCTGATGCATAAGATGCATGGCGAGAGCCTGAACGAGTACGACTAGACAAAGGTGCATCCAATTTACTGTCACGCAAAGTGTGCACCAGCCATTTTGCATACCTCTAGCCTGCTCATTTTCAGCCCTTTCTTCATCAAGTACATTATGTACATTTGCATCAGTAATAGGCTGATCTAGAACATTTTCAGAAACCCCCATAGGCTGTACATTTGCTTAATTGGAACTTACATTCGTATTTCCACCACGGAAAAGAGGCAACAAAGTGTCATAAATGTCCTGTGAGCTTACATTACTGTCTCTAGTACATGACAGCAAGGGCTGAACAGAATCTTCCACAAACACTACATCCCGAAAAACCAGAATACGTTTTGTTTGCAGATGATACAACCTGTAACCTTTGCTTTCAGCACTATAACCAACAAAAATACATTTGACAGCCTTATCATCCAATTTTCTGCGCTGCACTTGTGGCACCAAAGCATATGCCAAACAGCCAAAAACACGCATGTGCTCAATAGAAGGTTTTCTATCATGCCATGCTTCATATGGAGTAATAGACTGCAAAGCTTTCGTAGGACACCTGTGAAGTACATAAGTGGCACACATAATGGCCTCAAGCCAAAAAGAATGCGGCAAAGCTTGACTCTTGACCATACATCGTGCCATTTCCGTCAATGACCTGTTTTCCTCTCAGCAACAGCATTTTACTGAGGTGTATAAGGCACTGTACATTGGTGTTTTATCCAACGCCTAGCCAGAAATGCATTAAATTCATGAGACATATACAGCCCCCCTCGATCGGAACGGAGGGTGCCCATAGTACATTTCGAGACATTTTCAGCCATAGCCAAAAAAATTTTGAAGCACATAAAAACTTCAGACTTCGCTTTAATCAGAAATACCCATGCATGCCTGGAGTAATCATCAATGAAAGTCACGAAGTACAGGTAATTGCCGAAGGACGGAGTTTCCATGGGCCCACAAACATCACTATGCACAAGCTGCAACCTGCATGTGGCCCGAACTGAACCATCCTTTGGAAATTAAGAACGTTGTATCTTACCCAAAATACAGCCTTCATAAACATGTTTGACAGGTGGTTCAAGAGGCGGTAAAGAAGCAACCATATCAGATTTCTGCAAACGCAGCAAACTGGCAAAATTCAGATGACCAAAACGTGCATGCCAAAGTTTTGCATTTGAAATAGCCCTTGAATCTACAATAGCATTTGCAAAAAAATTTCCACACTTTTCATACAAAGTGAGCTTATACAGCCCACGACACAAAAGGCCAGAAGCAACAAATTCATCACCAACACTGAGATCATGAACTGTACATCTGTCATCAATAAATTTGACTACAAGTCCAAGTCTAGCAAGTGCGGATACAGACAAGAGATTGTTCTTGATCCCAGGTACATAAAGTGCATCAACAAGTGTGAAGGAACTGCAATTAGCAGCAGTGAGCACAATCTTTCCAACTCCTTGAACTAGATAAGAGGCGTTGTTGGCACAAGTGACTGAATTCCCATGAGGGACAGACTCAAGAGAGGTAAACAATTCACGATGTGAGGTAATGTGCTTTGTAGCACCACTGTCGAAATACCACACATGTGAATCTGCAGCACCGATTGGCAAGCATGCATCATGGACAGCAGGATTGTAAGTGCACTCTACGCTAAAAGCCCATTCTGCATCAACATCAGCATTACAGTCTCCATTCACAGAAGACTCAACAATGGCTGCATTTGTAGTGGAACCAGCATTTGCAGTGGAACCACCCTCTTTCTTCTTAGCCTCTTTGGCCTTCAATTTAGGACACGACTTGATCAAGTGATCATTGGCTTTACAATAATGGCAATGCATCTTCTTTTTGCCCTTATCACCAGAATTGCCAGACGAAGTACTGCAAACAGAAGCATTAGGAACATAATTTTTGCCACTCGCAGCAGAACCATAAGAAGTGGCTGCATTGCTGTTACCAAACTTTCTTTGAGGAGCAATAAAAGCCTGTTCAACTGCACGCTGCCTAGTCCTGTTTTTTCTGGAAAGTGACTCTTGCAACAGCAATGTGCATAATGCATCAAACTTGACAACTTCAGGATTTCCTTGGGTCATCAGTCTCCAAGTACTAGCAAAAGTCTGGTAGGAATCTGGTAAGGCATCAAGAACAGTCTGCACAAGGGAACTGTCTGAAATGACTTCACCTGCAGAAATAAGCTGCTCATTGATATTCTTGACACTAGCAAGGAAAGTGTCCATATCATCTTCCTCATGCATAATCTTCGACTCCAGCTCTTTACGCAGCAAAGCAAGTTTAGCCTCATTGCGGCTTGCATAAAGACCTGCTAAAATATCCCAAGCCTGTTTTGCAGATTTTGCTGAACGGATGTGAGGAACAATGGTGCGCTTCACAGACAACGCAATCAATGCATGAGCCTGCGCATCCTTAACATCCCAACGAGCTTATTCTGCCGTAGGCAAACCGACTCTAACAGCTGCAATCCTTGCAGCAAGACTTGCAACATCCTCAACATCGCCTACATCCTCAGAACCAGGACGTACATCAATGCCCTGCACAACGTTCCAGAAACCCTTTGACATGAGAACATGTTGCATCATATAAGCCCACATAGGGTAGTTGTCCCCATCCAACCTGTCCTCAGCAGCAAACATCTTGAACACATCTGTGTTGTTGTTGTCAGCCATGGTAAATGCTGCACCTGATGTGAAAACTACCCGAAAATACTAGAAACGGAGCGAGAACAACCTGTGCTATATAGCACAAACCGTAGAGGACTATAAGACACCTGTTATGCAGGAAACGACACTGACAGAAATTCTACACAAAATGACGAAATCGCATGTGCAGTACCGCTTGTAGTGGAAATGGAGGCCGAAATGAGCCCAAATCAAAATTCTGAGCAATTCCAGCTCTTCGAGCTATCCCAAATTTTTTGTCGACCTGTGAACGCTCGCCAAAGCTCACTAAAATCGAAGAAAGTGAGCAGGCGTGTGCTGGAGCAGCTGGCGACTAAGCCCGGGAGGACGTGACCTTCTCTGATACCAATTGTTGGAATTAGGGTTGCAGAGAAACACACACACACAGCTTGGAGAAGACGAAGGAAGCTCAAGGCACACAATAGAGAGTGTGTTACTTAGTGTGCAATGGAAAGATAGATAGCCCTAGAGTGATGGGCGTATATACAATGCACGGGAGAAAAAACCTCCTAAAGAGGGAAAAAATGCCCCGGCGGACCTAGTGTGTTCACACACATCACTACCACATGTATATGGTAACATTGCCTCATGCAAGAACCTATGCCTAGATGTTTGTTAGACTATTGGCCTCATAGATGTACTAACCTGGTGAAGATTATTGGGGATAAAGGCCATTAGGCCAATACCATCACAGAATAACCGTTCACTAACCCTAATCTCATTCTTTGTTAGTGATGATATAGAACAATAAGAAGCTCACACATAGTGTGAGAAGAAGCTCCACAAAAATGTATCTCTCTCTCTCAGTCCTTGCATCCCTTCCACGTTGGGCACTCATCAACAACTGGTATTAAAGCCAGAGTGAAGGCCTTTCATCGTTGCAAATGTCATGGCGGAGAATGCGGTAAAGCTGCAAAATTATTAGCTTTGTTTTGCAGCAGAGATTTGACTGAGTAAAAAGGTAATTTTGAGCTTGGTTCCCACAATCCTTGCCAAATACCTCGTGGTCTATAAATTTCTAGCTCAATGTTTTTCCAAATTTCGCATTGATTTTGTTGTACATTCGATAGACTTCCTGCAAGTCGTGGATAGACAAATCTATTTTGACCTATAGAAACATCTCATTTCATGCCATTCCCGCATTCCTTGACTGTTTTTGTTGTGATCTACAACTTCACAAAAGGATGTTTTTGCAAATTCTATACGGGTTGAGAGATATCACTTGATCGGCTATAGGGTGTCTTGGAAGTTTTTGATGCTTTTGTGAAGAGTTGTTAAAAGTGGGATGGTTACTGCATACTTCATTTGTTCAATGCGTGGCTGATTTTCTTGGGGACTTTGAGCATACATAACATAAATATATGTGTAGCTTGTGAAGAAAACATATACCCTCGGATTATGTTTATTGAGAAGATCTATGGTTAATAGTGCATCTTGCGGTTTTGAGCTTGCTTATGCACATTGTTGATTACATTGATGCATAGTCTTGTGGACACTGCCCATGTATGCATTTTAGGAGCCATCTTGGCTAGTATGGCAATCCCAGCCATTTCTGAGACTTGGTCCGAAAGATAGTCATTTATGAGACTTGACTATAATCATGTCATTGATTAGCCTTTTGTGACGCTCATGCGTGAGGTTTTTTGAAGCCGAACATTGGGGGCGGGGCTACCGAGTGCAAGGTGGATTAGGTTGTTGGAGTTTCCCTTATCGTGGCCCCACCATAGGACATGTATGATAGTGGAGAAGGGTGCTCAACATATGTGTTTAGATATGTATACATTCAGAGATGCGATGATTCTGGACTCTTCTTACTAAGATACTAGCAGATCCTGCTTATTTTGATGATTTATGACGTTTGGGATTTGAGATTTCGTTCCTCGTATAAAAGAAATTTTGTTAAAATTTTGGCATGAATTCCATGGCTTGATTGCTTGAACATCTCTTTATCTTGCCCTTCATTCTCTTGGGCTTCTATTGGGGTTTTTTATTGAAATTTTACTCAATTTATAGATGAAACTTTGTTGAACTTTTTTCAGAATTATTCTTTCCTTTTAGTGGCATTATGGCTTCTTCTTCTTCTTCGGATTGTGCTTTGCTTAACATTGAAAAGTTTGATGGAAACAAATTTTCCTGTTGGAAGAAGCAAATTATGAATGTCTTTGTTCAAAAGAAGTCAATTAAGCCCATAAAGTTTCATGGTGTCAAACCCAAGAACGTGGATGCGAAAGAATGGAAAGAGCTAAATGAGATATTTGAGTCTACCATTCATTTACCATTGTCTCAAGCTGTGTATTACAATGTGGAAGATGCTGAAGACGTGCTTATTCATTATGGCAGTGTTGTGCAATCTTTATAATCAAAGTAGTGTTGCATCACAAGTCTATTGGCTAAAGAAGCTTGTTGATTATCGGATGAAAGAAGGTAGTTCAATGTCAAATCACTTGAACAAGTTCAATATCATCAATAAGCAGATAAAGATGATTTGCTAATACATTTGACTTTCCTAGGTGCACAACCACTTTAAAGTCAAACTCTTGAAAGAATAACATCCAATGAATAATTCTTCGTGAGATTTCCAATTTAATTAGCAAATACTTCAATGTGGCATTATCCACATAGAATATAAAGTGATTTCCCAATAGATAATGGCAAATTTTATAAATGAAAAATACCATAGATAAGCATTCTTTTTCAGTCGTAGTGTAGTTATGCTCTAGATCACTTAAGATCCTACTGGCATAGCAAATAGGATGATCCACTTTCTTGTCATTAGCTTGACATACGGCTCCCACTGATGTATGAGATGCATGGGCTTGGATATAAAAATCTTTTGTCGAATCAAGACCTATTAAGATCGGTGCTTTAATTAGATGATCTTTAATATTTTCAAATTCAGTTTGACAGTCTTTGGTCCATGCATATCCCATATCCTTCTTAAGAAAATCTATTAAGGGTCCCAAGATAAAGCAAAATTCAAAATGAATCGCCTCTAATAATTTGCATGTCCTGACAACCCTCGCAACAATTGACAAAGATCTTGAGGTACTAATGATTCCTTGATTTTATCAATTGTATTATCATCTGGTATAATACCATCTTCAGAAACAACATGCCCTAGTAAGACTCCTTTTGGTACCCCAAAGACACATTTTTCAAAGTTTAAAGAGATGCCCATTTCTGTACTATGCTCAAACACTAAGGCCAATTTCTCAGGCATATCCTCTTCAGTCCCTTGCATTGAAAAATCATCCAAGAAAATTTCCATCCACTTTATAAGCTTCATATAATCAACACAAATATGAATCTTCTTATTCTTTTTGAAACTACTACCATCAAAGGTACACATTCACTATAAGCAACTCCACAGATAAACCCAACATCCAAGAGTTTCATTATTTCTGCCTTAACCAACTCTGCATAAACAAGATTAGCTTGATGTTGGCGTTGACATATAGGTTGGACACCTAGCATAATGTTGGCATAGCTCAATCTTTACCCCTCATAGGCATTTAGACGACCATGCAAAGGCATGTTGATACTTTTTAAGTACCTCTTGAAACTTTACCAACAATATCACCATTTAATTTACTGCCTAATGTCAAAAAAATTCCCTCTAACACTTCCCGCTGAACAATTAAATTGTCCTTTGATAGCACAAAAACAATTTGTTCCTGGCATGGAATCTATAAGAGAATGTTTTCCCTCCTTATAATTAATATTTTTAAGTAAGTAGTGCTTATTAGTGAGAGATCCAGACTTTCCATCTTCATTCTCTTTATAATTCACTGCATTCATCTAGTGCATTGTACAATATGGTACAATCATAGTCTCGGGATTAGTTGTTTCCTAATCACCAATGTTCACCATATACGTATCAAGTGTTACTTCAGTCGTTGAAGAACCCTCTTTCTAAAACATAAATCCCTCAGTGGCATCGAGTTCCTTCAACTCCTCATCCATTTCTTCTTGTTGATAACAATGTTCCCGTTGACTTAATAGTTCTTTACTATGCTTAGCTTCCAAAACAGCTCCTCCTTTTTCTACCTCTAATTGGGCCATTTTTTGTAGAACTTGAGCCATAGCCTTATAAGCTAGCTCACGCTCTTTCAGCAATTGTGTCTAAATAAACTTTACTTATGCAAGTGCATTGTGTTCCCCTTCAAGCTCCTCTGCATCACCTATGTATTCTTCCATTTCTCTTTAACTTGTTTTACCATTTTAGAACCTCTTCTCTTCCCTCTTTTATGTACAAGTTTATGGTATAGTTGCTTCTTACAAAGAGGAGAGATCTCCACCAAAGTGGTCAAGTCTAATGACATCTTGCATTCCTTCATGGCTTCCCACAAAGTAAAGGTCTCTTGTGTGCTCTTCCTTTGAATTACGGAGGTTTGTAATCTCCCTAGAAAAGGAGCTACACCTTTTGTAATCTCAAACTTCTCTTATAATTTTAAGCTTATCGGTTGCTCATCAACAGAATGATCCTTGGATATTTCATCAAGAGATTCCACAAATTTCTTAACTAGAGAGTCTTCACTCTTCTTACTTGAGTTGAGGCTGTTAGCGCTTTATCATGTTCTGAGATCTAGTGAGCACACCTACCACCATAAATTCCCTAGCAGAAGTCACTTTTCTATCGTTTCGTTTATGAGGAAGTCCACCCCTATAGTTGTTCAACTTCTACTAGATTGGTAGAGGTACTACGACCCTCATCAACATTTTCTTCCCTTTATCATTCCTTTTGGACAACAATTTTCATAGTGACACTCCTCACTACAGATTCGATGTAACGAGACATACTCTCGATTCTTGCAAGGATTTGGACAATATGGAGCTTTATGTCCTTCTTGTTGATAGTTATAACAAAAATTGGGGTCATGTGGTCCCATAATTTGGTTATTATATCTATTATTATTTTGCCTAAAAAGAGGTCTATAAGGCAAATTTCTCCTCGTTTGTCCTTACATCCTTGGTGTAGGTGGTATACCTATGTAAGTAGACCTTGCATTTGTTGTTGTATTTGCTGTTGATATGTTTCTGGTATGCCTTTTTTCTTAAACGGTTGTGGTGGTGGGGCAAATTTCATAGGTAATATTGTTTTTATCCATGAAATTATAGTTGGTTTGCATAGCTTGTGCTCATGAGCTTGCTTCACAAAGCAATTCTCCTCTACGTTATTATTTTTCAAGGAATAGGTGCAAAATAGTGTACAAAATTGATCGGGTACAACTCTTGATGCGATTGCACATTCAACTGCTAGATGGCCATAACCATTACACTTCCCACACCACACATTTGACCTCATTGGAGGTACACTTGTAGATGGTCATGTTGCTAAACGAGCTACAACATAAACCTCTTTCACTTAAGGTCTTATAGCACTCAAAATTTCCTCTTTTAACTTCCCAATTGTGATTGCCATCAATTGTACTATCCTTTCTTGTGTCAGAGCTGGTGTTGGGAGTGTGCCAGTCTGCAACATATATATTGGAGCTATCATATATGGGTTTGGAGACAAATAAGGAGTTTGGTTTGTATTGACCACAACTTGGGGTGGTGTAACACCATAGGAGGGCTCAAGTTCCCGACCTGTGTAATTGGTATAGAGGGAGTCACCAAACTAGGCCCATTAAAGAGCTCCCTTCTTTTTTGCTGACTTAATTTCACTTCCTCCCAATTACGAGCCTCTCATTTGACGGATGCCAAGTCCATTGGCCTTCTTAAACTCAAATATTGTTGGGCATTCAGGTATCTTAAACCATCTACAAGCATACAATTTTGAGTATCCTAATTGGGTGCTGCAACCCCCATCTTATGTATTATTGTTTCCATCCTTTGGATATAAGGATCGATACTTTCATTAATTCCTGTTGAATTTAATATAGCTATCTTGAAACCCTTGATGCTAAAATTTCACTAAAAAAGCAGCTCTAAGTTGTAGGGAGGTAGCAGCTTTATCTTTGAAAGTTGCTAGGATATTATGCATTTTCTGGTCATTATCTACTATCTTGTTTGTTATACATGTCACCTCAATTTTTTTCTAATGTGCATTAGGGTCTTCATCCCATAGCCCCAGAAACTATGTAAAGTCTGCTAGATGTATTGTAGCACATGCTACTGGAACTGCTATTTGCTCTAGCATATATTTCAAAATTTGGGTCTTCCCAAAAATTTAACACTTGCGGCTTAGGTAGTGAAAACAACCATCTTAACCCTAGGTCATGACAAAGCTCCAATTTAAACGGCCGCTCCACCACTTCTCTTATTGGTGTGGGTTGGCCTACTAACCTACCCTCTCTTAATTCCTCAAATTACGTACTCATCAAATAGCCACTTTTGTGAGATCATAAAGAGACATTACTCCCATCAGTATTGCTCTTGAGTCTTGACCCCCCCCCCCCCGGTTTCGCACTCTCGTGTCCCCTTTCTTAGTTCGTCATGAGTTTGAATCAGGAGGCTTCTTATTTATGTTGTAATAGTTGTTGCTCCTCTCGGTTTCTTGCCTCTTGCCCTCGTATTTAGCAGTAATAGTCCCTTTCAACAACAATCCTCAAGAGTGTGCAAAAAATCCCTTTCTTTTTCATTGGTTAGCCTCTCCTTTGCCTTGATAATATAAAGCAAAATGCTTGCACTAAAAAGATTAGGAGCTTTGAGGGACCTTGTCTCCTTAACCTTGTTAATATCCAAATTAGGTTGTGTGACCACTAATCTTATTAATCTCATGTGGGACTCAGCTCTTAGTGTTGCCTTGAGATTTTGCTTGGCCAATCTTCCTATTTTTGGCTTAAACAAAGGGCTAGGCCTGAGTGTTGCCTTGAGTTTTTGTCTTGAAAAATTCTAAGAGTTATTTTCTTGGCCTAACTATTTTTATGTTATTTGCTACTGGTAAAACAAGAGGTGTCCTTGATATCATTACACACTCATCAAATACCCAATGGTGTGAGATTTATAGAGATGAATGCATAGCCCGTCCTCCAAACAGGGAGAGAGGGAAAGGAAGAGAGAGGGACATGTGACAGACGGTGAGCTCTCAACCATTTTTTGGTAGCTCATCGTCGCTTAGTACATAGAGAGAAGCGTCCTTAACATCATTGTACACACTTATCAAGCACCCAATGGGGTGAAATTATAATTATGCATACTCATCAAATAGACACATGTGAAATCATAAATAGATACCGCTTAATGGCCACTCGTGTCATTATTGCTCCTGAGCCCTGACTCCGCTCCATCCCCACCCCCCACCCCTTGCTGCACGCCACCCTCGTGCCCCCCTTTCTTGGTTTGTCATGAGTTCAAATCAAGAGGTGTCTCATTAGAGTTGAAATAGTTGTTGCTCCTCTCGGTGTTTGCCTCTTGCCCTTGTATTAGCAAGCAAAAGTACCTTATCTACAAGTTGAGGCTTTTAGAGTTACCAGTAGCAGGCAGATGCCATGTGGAGATAGCAGTCTCATACTGTTCAATTGTATCGACCAGTCATAACCCAATGTTGACACCTATAAATAGGACCCATTCATCTCACTCTGGAACCTCTTAGCTGTTTAACTCTTGAGATCTTACCTTGTAACTCTTACAATTTGAGAGCTTAGGAGCACTCGCTGTTGATTTTTGTAACATTGTACTTTCTAATTAATCATTCATGAGTTCTCTATTTAAACTTGTTTTACAATGCACTATAATTTAAATATAAATCTGAACCATGTTTTGAGTTTCCTTCATTCAATGTCTCGTAATCTGAATTGTCTATTTCATTTTAGTCCAGTTGTTCATATGAAGTCTGATGTCAAGTCATATGAAGTCTGAATTTGTCATCTGGTCGTCTGAAGGCTCTCCTCGGATCATCTCAAGTTTGAATCCCTCATCTGAATTGATTTGATTACTTTGAGCATAACTTTGGAAAAGTTGTCGGACGATCCAACTCATTCCATTTTGGCGCTGACAATGGTGAGCTAAAACTCTTGACAAGAACCACCCTCAAAGGTCAGTATTCACAATTAGTGAAATATTCATCATGCCTGTCAAATGCCAAGCACAAGGAAGGAGAGCCACTAGAATGGTTGCTAAAGAGAAAGGTTATATCAGTACAATTGTTGAAGCATCAAAGCAGAAGTTTGATGAGCTTCATCCATGTTTGCAACAAAGAGAGAAGAAAAAACCGAATCCAGACATCAAAGGACCTGATGCGCATCGAGTATTTAAATAGTCAGAATGCTCACGAAGAAGACATTCAGAGAGGGCTGATTGATGCTCCCAATCACATTGTTCTTGCCATGCAACTGACAAGGCAAAGCAAAAGTCAATAGTGAGGCCAATGACTCGCGTAAACATAAGCACAAGCATTCAAAATCAACAGTCAAACGGCATAGAGGAAAAGAGTCTGAAAACCAAGGCGATGAAGATATCGTTTGCAAGTTATATGAAATATAGCAAGGTAAGCTCTCAATAAGACTCTATGTAGAGGAGATCAAAGAACTAACTAAACAGTTGCATGAACCTCCATTAGAGCAATGAATGATAACTTGATTTCTAAGTGGATTTAAGAGAAAAAGGCTAAGGGAGCAAGAAGTGCCAATTACAACCAAAAAGTTTAACAATTTAATTCAGAGAGAACTGAAATGGAACAACATCCCAAGAAGGAGAATGGTCAAAAGGGTAAGTCCAGGTCAAGTTCCAGTGAGCCTTCTTTAGAGGACATGTCATCAAGTACTAGTTCATCCGATGACAAACATTCTGAACAACTAGCCAAAACTAGAAAGAAGGAATTAGTCAAGAAAAATTGAAGAATTATCAAAGAAAATTTTTGAGATCTCAGGGATACAGACCTTTGATTGGTAAGGTAGAGAACTCGTGTGCATAAGGCTTAAATCCAAAGAGCATCAAACTAATGAATATATCTAGTGCACATACCACAAAGCCTTTGACCATTTATGGAATAACTGTTAAATCCAAATATGTCATTTCAAAGAAGGGAAAAACATATCCCTGATAGCATTGACAAATCTCGAGCCAATGTCATGTCGTGGCACGTCCATAATGTGAAAATAAAAATATCTACCTCACTCTTAATGTTTTTAATGTGTGGGACCAAATGCTACAATGTACATAGTGTGATATATGCGAAAACAGATGCCATGGTTTGTGGGACACATGTCTAACCTCACCATCCTATCTTATTGCAGTATTAATGAGAACCACGATTAATTTGTCAAACCATGGGACGAAGCTGACTCTACTAGTGCATAGAGGCTACAAGAGGTTGTCAATCTCTCGGAAAACAACTAACAACTCGCATCTAACTCAAGCTACACTCAAGTGTTCGAAATCACCAAAAGCCAATCGCTCATTGACACGCAAATCACATCCGTTATAGCATCAAATGACATCCAAACGTAATGAAACTTCTAGGACAAGTTTATAAGACCTAAGCACACGTGTCTATGGCCTCAAACCCCACTTTAGATCAAGTTCCAAAATTGCAATTATTAACAACAGTGGATTTTTGACCTAGTCGTTTTCGACCCAGAATGCATCTAAATGCTTAGCAATGATGTCCCAATACCCCGCCTATGCTTAGTTTTCAATTTAAAAGTGTAAATTCCTAGTTATGATGAAATTAGGCCGCGGGTCGTCGGCGATGCCAAAAGCTACGAAATACTGTGAATGGCTTACGTCAATGCATAGAGCTCTTACCTGCGGTTGCAATGCAATAAACGCATTCACAATGTGACAACCGGAGACGGAGTAGGAAGCGTGAGAAGGAGAGAAGTGAGCGTCGTTCGCTCACACTGTGTATTTCTTATCCAAAAACTTGTAAAAAACTTACAAAAGATTTTTGAGTGGTCAAAACTAATATTTTGGAGTTCTACCAAAGCTGGGAATTGATTGGCTGATACAATTTGGAAGCTTGTAGCCCCGGCTCATTAATTACAAAGTTTACCAAGAAAATAGGAGTTACAATATTCTCGATTTATCAAAATAATAATTGTTTTACATGGAGAACTCCGAAAAATGGTGTTCGCGTTAGCTTGCTGCTAACATGCACCAAATGTGGAACGCATGTCTAACCTCGCCATCCTATCTTATTGCAGTATTAGCGAGAACCACGATTAATTTGTCAAACCATGGGACGAAGCTTACTCGACTAGTGCATAGAGGCTACAAGAGGTTGTCAATCTTTAGGAAAACAACTAACAACTCGCATCTAACTCAAGCTACACTCAAGTGATTGAAATCACCAAAAGCCAATCGCTCATCGGCAAGCAAATCACATCCCTTACATCATCAAATGACATCCAAACGTAATGAAACTTCTAGGGAAAGTTTATAAGACATAAGCACACGTGCATCTGGCCTCAAACCCCACTTTAGGTCAAGTTCCAAAATCGCGATTATTAACAGCAGTGGATTTTTGACCTAGTCGTTTTCGACCCAGAATGCATCTAAATGCTTAGCAATGATGTCCCAATACCGCGCCTATGCTTAGTTTTTTATTTAAAAGTGTAAATTCCTAGTTATGATGAAATTAGGCCGCAAGTCGGCGACGCCAAAAGCTACAAAATACTGTGAATGGCTGACGTCAATGCATAGAGCTCTTACCTGCGGTTGCAATGCAACAAACACATTCGCAATGTGACAACCAGAGAGGGAGTAGGAAGCACGAGAAGGAGAGAAGTGAGCGTCGTTAGCTCACACTGTGTATTTCTTATCCAAAAACTTGTAAAAAACTTACAAAAATTGGCTTTTATATCTTAGTGAAGGTTTTTGAGTGGTCAAAACTAATAATCTGGAGTTCTACCAAAGCTGGAAATTGACTGGATGATACAATCTGGAAGCTTGTAGCCCCGACTCATTAATTACAAAGTTTACCAAGAAAATAGGAGTTACAATATTCTCGATTTATCAAAATAATAATTGTTTTACAAGGAGAACTCCAAAAAATGGTGTCCGCGTTAGCTTGCTGCTAACATTCCCCCCTCCTCGCCTGTGTCGTCCCTTGACACAGCTTTATGGGCTGAAGTAGTCTTTGGGTTGGCGGCGGGCGAAGCGGTCTTTAAGTGCTTCCAGTGCGTTTTGGTATCTGATTCTTCCTTCTTTGTCAGGCACTTGCAAAAGTTGCATGGTGACTTGATTCTTCAGTTCCACCGCTGAGTAGCCTACAAACCTGGATGTGAGGTTGCTTATCACCTGGGCAAAATCTTCATTCGCCAGGTGAAGAATCCAGTGTAGAATGCTTCTTCAAAGGCTAACATATTATGCGAGGGCAGAAACATGCATCTGTCAAAGAATCCATAAAGAAGGTTTCCCACTCAGATCGTAACATAAGCCTTTGTTCCCTTCCAAGAATGAGAGCCATGGGGCTCCTGTTTTGCTCAGGCTCATTAAAAACTTGTATGCATGTGAGTAGCATCCTGTAGATCTTATATAACATTTCACAGGAGAGATCTGGCAGACTCTTGAAGAATGACATGGTGCCCGTTAGGGTTTTCACCATGTATTGCTTCGTCGCTTGGCCTCTCTCTGGAGCTAGCAGCATGGGGAAGTTAAGCCAAGCTGGCCTCTTCTTCTGCAGTGCTTCATGCACTTTCCATGTCCTTATTCTGGGTACAGGACAGAATGTTGGATCTTTTTGTAAGGCTGCAGGTGCTCTTGTGAACAGAATCAGGTATCCCGGATTCTTGTTCAACCAGCTTAGCCTCCACTTTGGGTGGTCGTTATCTGCACCATCTTCTTGCATATCCTTGTACAGCCTTTCTTTTACCTGTAAAAGTTCTACCTTGATGAGAGGGTACGGCAGGGATAGTTGGTTCTATTGAGCGTTGATTTGATTGGGAGTGAGTTGAGGGACGTTGACAGAGTGTAAAACTCTCAACTCCCAATCCATCGTGGCCTTCCACTACTCATCCATATCTAAGGTGATCTTCTCCTTCAGTGCGTCTTCTTCAGCTTTTGACAACTGAACCATTGGCACTGTATCTTTGTCTGTGATGTGGACCTGAAAATCTTCATCACCACTCGGCTCTGCTGAGGACTGCGTCTCAAACTCAACAAACGAGATCGAGGTTATGTCTATTTAGGGCGGCTTTGAAGTGCCTGCCTCTTCCTGCGTGTCTAGATTTCCATCTCTGAGGAGCTGATTTATCCGTTTGAGTTCTGCTATCTCCTTTAGGAGCTCCTCCTCTCTTTGAACCCGCATCAGTGCCAGGTCTCTGCGCTGTGACTGTTCGAGCTTTAATTCCAGTTCTAAATCCTTGTTTTTCTTTTCTAATGCCTTGTACACTTCATCAGTTCCCTTGATCAAGGCCACGATTGTGTTTTCTCTGATTTGCCGTAAGAAAATGGTATGATCATTGATTCTCTGTTTAGAATATTGCAGAGAAGCATTGGCTACATCTAACTGCATTTGATTTTTTTGAGCTAACAGAGAGGTGGTAAGAAGTTCATTCGTGACTTCTATCAGTTGCTCGTCTTTTACCTTGCAGGCATCAAATAATTCGGTGAGGAGGTCACCTAACTCCATTTCTTTTTGTTGTTTATCCCTGGCTATCTGATGTTGTTCCGCCTCTGCCTTTAGCTGTTGCACTTGCCTTTGGAGATCAGTGATGATAATCATCCTGTCTTCAAGCTCTCCTTGAAGAGCATCGATCACCGTTTCTAGTTCCTTGGCCTTTGTGCTGCGGTTTAAGGCTGCTGAGCGGAGTTTCTCCGTCATGTCTTGCATCTGCCTTGCATACTCGTTTACTTGTAAAAACACCTCATCGTTTGATTGCCACTCCTCTTGTCTTACCAGTTGTGATGTGCCTGCAGCCTCATGTGTTGCTTCTTGCTGCATCGTAATTGCTGATGGTTCTATGGAGGTAGATGGTCGTTCTTCTTCTTGGCCATTGTGAGGCTTTGATGCCTCGGCAGTTTTTGGCTGAGTAGAAGTAGATGGTGTGGTCTCAACTCTTAATGTCTCTTCAGGTGCTGGCCTTTCTGCCTTCTCTGGCTTGGGCTCCGCCTCATGTGTAGTGGTATGCTCTTTTTCTGTATCTACTTCCTTATCAGTTTCTTCCACCGGCTTTTGAGTTTCTTCTACTGCGTGCTCCGGTGGCTTGGCTTCTTTTTCCTCATGTACTTTGGTGTGGTCAGCTTTTTGTGTAGATTCTGTTCATTGGGTGGATTCAGAATCTTTTTCTTTTTTAGTCTCTGCTTCTTCATTGGTACCTTGGCCTGGTGGTGATGGTGGTGGGCTAGGCATGGGATGGTCCTGTTGTTCCGACGGTGGTGAGGTGGGTCAGGGAGATCCCTGGCTTTGCTCTCGAGTAGCCGTTTCCTCAGCTTTCTTTGCCGCTTCTTCTGCCTCTTTCAGTTTTAGGGCTTCGGCCTCTTGGTACATTCTTTCTAAATAATCTGTTGGATTATCTACCTCTTTTCTTGTATGATGTTGTATTCGAGGACCTTTCAGTCCTGTGGGTACCCACTTTTCTGGGTCCTTTCCTTGTGCTTGCCTACAGTGCTGGTAAGCCTATTTTTCTCTTTCAAAACGCGTTTGTTTTTGAGCTGGTTCCTCTTGGTGGGCAGCCACAACTTTCCTCTTCATCTCTTCCCTCCGAGCTCTCTTTTCTTTGTTGTTAGAGCTCTCGCTGCTGTGCCGCTCTGGTGAGCTGTCATCTGATTCATCACCTGATTTAAAAGATCTTTTACCTGATCTTGTACCTCTTGGAGAGGGTTGTGCTGCCAAGATCCATGTATTTTGATCAAGGGCATGCAATAGGTTGTCGGCCATGCCGATGGCATGATAGGCTATTCTTGTCAACACTTCTGGCGTGCCCAAGTATGTGATTTTACCCTCCTTCTTGGTGCCCTTCAAGGTTGTCAAGACATACTGCACGTGGACCACAGGCTGCTTTATTGTTGACTTAAGAACCTGAGTAAAGGTGGTGGCCACGGCGTGATTTGGTGTCGTGTACCTTGGTGGCCTTTTTGCCAGAAAATGGAAGTGTTGATGGTACAAGCGTGCTGGCTCTTCCACCTGTTTGTGGATAAGATCGACGAATGTGGCCGCGGCTATCTCCTTGGTAAATATGCCTGCGGTTTTCCTGTCTCTTGTCCGCATGGTCATTCCTTCAGTGGGCAATCTGAGTGCCTCTGCCACTAGTTCTTTTGTGATTACTACCTCGACCTTGTTCCCTTGGGTGTCTGATATCTGGGCGGTTCCGTCTTCTTTGATTGTGGACAGAAGCTCGTAAGCTTTCTGAAAGTCCACTTCGCAAGGCTCTTGTTCGTAGAAATGCCTGAGCCCTAACCTGCGGTTAGCCTCTTTGGTTTCTGGCTTTGCAGCTACATCATAGACCTCTTAGGCATGAGTTGCAACTCCACCTGATGCCCTTCTTCACTCTTGAATCTTCCAGTGAAGACCGTAGTGTGGTGCTCTTCCAGCTGTTCTTTAGAAAGGTAGGATTCCTTTGCCGCTTTGACTGATTCGGGGTCTAGTTGATACGAGGGCAGTTCTTGTAGTTTCTCTTTTTGGTTTAGCTTCTTCTTGGCCTTCTCCGCTGCTTGCATTGCTCCTGTTCAGTGAATAGAGTGCAAAGTTAGCAGATTTGTCGGATTATTCTTTGGAATGTCCTTTTAGACTGAAATGCTGATAATCTGGTCCAAATTGCTTCAAATCAATTTTTGAACAAGCAAAGATGCATAAAATCATGCAAGGAACAAAACTGTATGGTCAAATCAAAAATTTGCAACCAAAGTAAATAATCGCGATTATTTACAGTTGAGGAAAATTTTTAACTTTTTGCAAACTTGGCTTTATAGGCTTGAAGTATATGCCAAATACATGCTCTAGGTGAAATATGGGCTCATTTGGATGCATAGGTTGAAAATGGTACCAGATTTTGGCTTTAGGTCTCTGAAACAATAGATATAAAGGAAATTTGAGATTTTAAAATCCAAATTGATTCAAAGTTGGCTAGTGGGCTTATCACAACATGTATGTATGATGGCCAAATATCAAAATTTCCCAATTTTGACCAAAAAGTAAATAATCGCGATTATTAACTTTTCTTCCAAAATTGACATTTTGTGGTACAAATTGGTTCTAGGCATGGTATAGACCTTGGGTATGAGATATGAGGTGATTTGGATCAAGAAAAGTTGTTCATAACCGAGATTTTGGCTTGCAAAGACTTCTTTGCATTTTTTTGGCAATTTTACAAGTACTGGGTGGTCATTTTGGCTCATACTTGATTTTTGGCATATAATAGGTGTATACACACGATAGGTAAGGTGATTTGACAATTTCCAAGCAAAAATGATGCAAAAGTAAATAATCGTGATTATTTACAATAGTGACAAAAAATTTGCAAAACTCACAAATTTTGACCTGGACATGTTTCATACACCTAATACAAGTCCTAAATTGAATTTGGTCAAGTTTGGTCATGCCGGCATCACTTTGTGCTCTGTCAACTCTGAAATCACAGTTTTTTGTGATTAATCTGTCTATTGGGTTGGTCGATCAACTTTGAGGCTTTGGACTTGTCCGTAACATAGTCGTGAAGCTACCTGTCCAATTCTGGCTCATTTTGAGTCAATTTGGCCTCGTATATCGAATTTGACGCTTTGTAACCTTCGAGCCTTTTTCTGCTTTTCGAGGGCTTTGCTTGATGGATTTCACCAAACCATTCATATACATTGTATATGGACCTCATTAGCAAGCTATCTGTGGAGTCAGGTCGAAATTTTGGCACTTGCGAAAAACCTAACTTTTCTACTGGGGACCCCCTTGAGCCCAGCCGAATGGTCATCTAATGGTATAGAAAGGTTCTATTATGTTAGGGCATGCTATGGTTCAAATCCCATCCGATTTGGTGAAGCTGGGAAGCCGCTATGGTCAGTTTTAGGTCATAGGTCTTCGTGCACTGCTTGGTTTCTAGGGTTTTTTCTAAGGCTTTAGACTAGCTACCGGCCGTACAAAATGGCTCATTATCGAGTAAAGAACTTACCCCTCATGTGAGACGGCGCTAAAAATGGTCAACTGTGGGCTCCGGAATTGTCGCGTAAAAGAGGCCGAAATCTTTCTCTGCAAAGGCTCCAAGTGGAAATGAGGTGGTTTTAGCCTACCATGGATATCTATATTTGGACTTCCGGAACCAAATTTCCTTCGATTTCCCCGTTATTCCTACTAGGCCGTGAAATCTATGTTAGACTCAAAAATTTCTCTGATCGGATTCCTGTAGCTCATTCTCCAAGAATTTTGTAAAAGTAGGCTTGGCTGCCTAATTTAGGCTTCCCACTTCCGTCTTCTGATTTCATCAAAAAATTTTGTGTTTGTCCGCGTTATCCTTCTGATCATCATTGCGTCTTCCATTTTCCAATCTGAGCTTTCTTGCTATTTATTATTAATTTTGACCTGTTTATTTAAAAAATCTAGCAAAATGCTCTAAAAAAGTAAAGTAAAAATCCAATAATTAAGAAAATCCCTTGAAAAACATAACTTTATTGTTTTTTGTTGGATTTCTCTATTTTTAAGCCTCCTTATCAACAAATATGATGAAAAATACCCAAAAAGGACTATTTTTGATGATTTTCTGATGGTATATACACTATTTACACTCATCGGGAAGATATTATCAGTGAATTTTTCTTTGTTGATGAATTATAAGGGCATTATTAGGTAAGTTTGTAAAAAATCACACGTTAAATAGAACTTTTTCCTCCCTCTTCAAACATTGCCCTTAATTACTTAGTACTTAGTGCCCTTCCACCCCTCCTAGGTGACGTACTCCGGGACGACTGCGTGCATGGGTTGAATAGTTGTGTTTATGCTTAGCCGTGATTGGCTCTACCATGATATGAAGATCAATGCAATTCAAACCAATATGTTGTTCAAGAGCTGGGTCTTGAGTAATTAACTCAAGGGTTTCCGATGTCGAGGTTTGCTACTGATGTCTTCCAAAGAGCATATCTTGTAGCTTTTGTGCTGTTTGATTGTACCATCAAGGTGTTTTAGCACACTGATTGCTTGAGCTGTTGGTAGCACTTTAGACTATTGTCGAGCTTTTTCTTGCCATTGGTAGCTCGGTCGGCTTGGTGCTGCATGGTATGGTGGAGTCTGTTGAGACTCTTGATTGGTTTCGCGGTTTGTGGAGAAGATAAGTGCTCCTTTTTCTTCCAAACCCATTTCATGTTAGGTTCCTTGCTCGTAGATGCTTGATTCTGTGTTTGAATCCTTGGAACCTTCTTTTGTTTCTTCGGGGAAGTTTTAGGCACCCAAAGTTGAATTGGTTTATCTTTAAGCTGTGCTTTTGGTATCCAAATTCGCATGACTCCTTGCATGCTACATGTAGCATTTGATTGTCGAGGGGATGGAGAAGATTGGATTCGTGGATTGGTATGTTGATTGCTTCTTTTCCATTCCTCCTTGCTTGGTGCAATTGGAACAATGAGTTGCCCACCTTTAGGTGATAGCTTTAGCTGATTCGGATCCCAATCTGGTATTGCTTTGTATGTACGCATCCAGGAGAATCATCATCTCATTCATGTGTTCATATGGAAAACATACAAACTGATGAGGACATGAACATCCATGTACTACCACGTTCAAGTTGACTACTCCTAATGTTGGAGTTGGATTCTTGTTGCATCCTTTGATTGTCGCTATTCCTGCTGTCAATGCTTGACTTATTGCCTTCTTGTATGTGGAATAACTGACTGCATTCACTCTAGCTCCTGTGTCTACCAAAGCATTGGTGCTATGATTGTTGAGATGTACTTTGATGCACAGATCCATTCCATCTAACCAGTCGTCATCTGTTGAAACTGTGTCTTTAGGTAATTTTCATTGTCGATACTTTAGTTCCAAAGTGTTGATGGGAATCGGTATCTGTTGATTCTTGAGAGCAGCTTTATGCTTGAGTACTCGAAGTCTAGCTTCCTCTTGGGCTTCATCAATAACTTGATGTCGCTTGATCTTCCTTTGTTTGGCTGCATGCATCTCTCTAGCAATTCATTGGTTAATGGAAAATTGTATTTCTTTAAATGACATCCACTAATCCAATTAGCCATTGGTTCACCATCTAGGGTGGACAATTTTACTGCTCCACTTGGAGATACATCTTCAATGATAAATGGTCCATTTTTCTTTTTCTTAAACTTGGGAATGTGTTGCTTAAGGGAATAGACTAGAACTAAGTCCCCTTTCTTGAAAATTTTTGTGATTAAGTGGGAAACAAAAAACTGGTTTTGTTTCTGCTTTTGTGCATAGATATGAGCTACAACAGTTAGCCTTTGCTCGTTTAGCTTTTCCAAATCTTCAAGTCTTTCTGACAATTCATGTCCAGTCCACTCTGGATTCTGTGCTACCCTTAATGTCGGCAATAGAAATTCTAATGACAGTATGGTATCAAGACCATACACAAGGTTAAAGGGTGTAGCATTTAGGGCTGTTTTGAATGAAACTCGATAAGCCCATAGAGCAGCATGGAGATTTAGTTCCCAGTCTGTTCTTCCTGCACTAACCACTTTGGTCAGTACCGAGCTAAGAATTTTATTCGTATGCTCAGCTTGTCCGTTTGCTTGTGGGTGATACGGAGCTGATTTTTTATGGATGACCATAAACTCATTAAGCAAATACTCTATTACCTCATTGAGGAAATGAGTTCCCCGATCACTGACAATCTCTATTGGTAGTCCATATCTCGTGAATACATACTCATATAAGAATGCAATAGTGGTTCTGGCATCATTCTTTTGAGTCGCTTTAGCCTCGGCCCACTTGGTCAAATAGTCCATAGCTACAGTGATATATTGGGCTTGGGTTCTATAAGCAGGTGACTATACCGGTCCAACAAAATCTATACCCCATTTTGCGAAGGCTATAGCTCCCATCATTGGTCTTAAGGGCATGCTGTCTACTCGTGTTGGCATTTTTGCTCGTTGACAAGCATCACACCTTCAAACATATTGTTTGGCATCTGCAAAAAGTGTTGGCCACCATATGCCTGCCATCAAGATTTCTCTTGCGGTGGTCTCACTAGAAAAGTAACCTCCAGCTAATCCAACATGTGCTTGTTCTATAATCGGAATATACTTGTTCTCATTTGCACAAAGATGTAAATGTTGATCTTTACCTCTCCGATACAATTGGTTCCCAATAAGAGCATAGTCTCTTGCTTCAGCTTCAATTGCTCTTTGACGATGTTTACTCATATCCTCAGAAAATTTCTGCTCGATAAATAAGTAACCAGATAATTACTCCACTTTGGAACCAGTGACATTTGAAACAATGTTACATGAGGAATGGGTGGTTGTTTTTGACATTGAGGGAAATCTTTTATAAAAGATCTAACATCTCTCCTCATAGTCGACCAAAATACTCCAAATCTCAAGATTCGTTGCATAGTTTGGTCTTCCGCAAAGTGAAGTCCTACTATAGTAACATGTGCTTGACTTAGGTATTGTTCCTTTTCTTCAGGGTTAATGCATAAAAGAAATATCCCATCCCGATTTCTTTTATATAGCCTTCCAGCTAGTAATTGATACATTGCCGATTGCTCGATTAAATCAATTATGATAGGAAGTGGTATTTGCAAATCCACTTGAGCTATTGTCATCAACGACACAATGTTTTTCGACCATCTAGGTATCGTTTCCACGTAGAACAAATAGGCATCTGGTAGATCATCGTCTACCCCTTTAGGTGATTCCCCTGAAACAATCCTTGACAAATGATTTGCTCGTTGATGTGTAGTGCCCTTTTTTACAACCACAGTGAAATCAAATTTGAGAAGAATGATGAACCATCTCACTATTCTCCCTGTGCTGCATGGCTTGTTGACCAAATATAACAAAGCTTGGTGGTCCACAAAGAACACAAACTTGTTGGCTAATAGGTAATGTCTATACTTTTTAACGGCATAGATCATTCCTAGTCCTTCTCTTTTGGTGGTGGTGTAATTATTTTCTGCCATGTTCAATTGTTGACTAGCATAAGAAATAGGAAAGTCAATTTTCCCATCTCCTGGTTGGGCTAGTATACAACCAATAGCAAAGTTTTAAGCATCTACATGTACGTGGAATACCTTATCCCAATCTGGCGCTTTCAATATTGGAGCTGAGGTGAGAGCTTGCTTTACCTTCATGAAGGATTCTTCACATGCCTCCGTCTGTTCAAAGTGCGTAATCAACCTATACATGGGTTTTGCAATTATAGCGTACATATAGATGAACCGTCGGTAATATCCAATGTCCCATGAAGGCTTGTACCCCCTTGATTGTTGTTGGTCTAGGCAAATTAGCAATGACATGAATCTTCTCGATATTTGTAGTAGCTATGCCATTTTTAGACACGATATATCCAAGAATTTTTCCTTGCTTCCCATGAATGTGCACTTTTCGAGATTTAAGCAAATCCTATAAAGTTTACATTTCTCGAATACCTTTTTGAGGTGTTCAAAATGATCAGCCCGGATTGACGAATGTACGTATAGATCATCCATGTATACTTCTAAGAATTTCCAAAGATACTCTTTGAAAGCATGGCTCATCAATCTTTGAAATGTGGTTGGAGCATTAGTTAACCCAAATGGCATAACCCGATAGGCAAATATACCCCATTCTATTATAAAAGCAGTTTTATGATGATCTTTGGGTCAACCAAAAGTTGATTGTATCCCGAAAATCCATCTAAGAAGCTGTAAGCTTCTTTTCCTACCACTCATTCTAAAACATGCTCAGTTATCGGAAGAGAAAAGTTGTCTCTAGTGGTAGCTACATTCACCTTTTTGAGATTAACACACACTCGTAATTTCGGGGTAATTTCCCATTCTTCTTAGGTACTACCACAATTGGAGATACCCAATCTGTGTGTTCAATTTCGTAAATGAATTCAGCTTCCTTTAGTTTTTCAATCTCTTCTTTGATCTTCCTGGCAAATGTTTTGTTATAAGTGTATGGTCTCTGTCTACTTGGTTTCCCATCATCTCTCATGGGTATAGTATGTTGACAAATTTTTGGATCAACACCCTTGAGATCCTTGTAAGACCAAGCGAAGATATCCCGATGTTCCTTTAACAAGCTAAAAAAAAGCTTTTCTTCTTCTTCTGTTAGGTCATTTGCAATGTAAGCAAGTCTAGGCTCTTCTCCTGGTTCAGCCAAGTCTACCCTTTTAGCGTTTTCAGGCCCTTCGTAAGATTTGCCTTGTTTCCGTAGTTCCCTAACAGGTTGTTCGATTATGATTTTCCGATCTTGAATGGAACATGCATTACATCCTTACCATCCTCTTCCGTGGTTTCCATTTTGGTCGTGTATATCTCCTTTAGAGCTTTTTTCAACTCTTGATATTTCTTTTTTTCGCTCGACTCTGGTCATGAGTGGTATCTTATTCTATGATTTTTCTTGAGTTCCCTTCCTTGTTTTTCTCGATGTTTGAGACATTTTTGAATTTTTGTTTGAAGGATATCTGCCAGTTATTTTGTCCTTGACACAATCATTAGCATCTATTTGCATCAAAAATTATGTTTTACTGGAGACTGATGGTATAGGTTGTGTTTTCACTATATTGGTGTCTCTCTTTCGTCTATACCATTTTTGTCTTCTTCATTTCTGGTTTGGAAAGTCAAAAAACTTTTCCTCCCTTCCCTTTAAGAGTAGCTGAGCTCTCGTATGCTCTTTTTCTGACCCCGAATCTTCTGAGATAGCTGAGTGTTCATCTAACTCATCATTTTCATCGTAATAGAGGTCATAAAAGACTTATTGAGCTTTCATCAAGTCCTTGGGTTTCTCATCTTTGTTTTCAATGTTTAGGAATGACATCATTTGGATGGGAATTATGTCGTAGCCATCCTCATTGCAAAATTGAGTAGGCATAGACGTATTCACACATACATCCATTGTCGCTAAAATTTGAGTCCACTCGAATGGTTCAAATAAATGCTCTGGAAAGGGTTCAGTTATGTAGGCTTTGTCTGTATAGTCCCTTTCTAGGATACATTTCTCTCGTCTTAAGCTTCCATTTTCTGAAGCTCCGCACATCCAAACAGGATGGGAGTTTAGTTTCAGCTGAAGAGACTGAATTAAACTCTTGGATGGGTGTTTTCAAGACATCTCTATAAGTGTGATCTTTTAGATTGATTCTCGTTATAGATCCCACCTGTTTCAAGTACAGATAGTTGTTTTCCCAATCTTGGATAAGCTGTACCTGTTGCATGAAAGGTCTTCCCAATATGATTTCATAGTTGAGTTTTTTCCCAAAGTCTACTATGGCAAAAGTGTGTTGATATTTAATTCCACAGGAATTGACTATCACTTTTTCAAGTATCCCTAGTGGTCTCTCAATGTGTCCATCAGCCAACTGCAATTTCATTTGCGTTTGTCTAATGGTTGGTTGTCCCCAGAATTCTTATACTACTTTAGTGGCTATGGCTATGCCAGCTCCACTATCTAGTATTGCCATAGTTTCAATGTCATTATATTTCACTAGGAGGGTAGTGTTTCCTTCTTCCCCTTCATAATATTCTCCGATCTTGTTATAGGAATTGATCGAATCTCTTTGTTTTCCATTTTATTTTTCAAATTTTCCAAATTCTTAGAGATTAACCCCGTTATCGCCACCTTCTCTAGGGTTTTTTGTAAATCATTCCACAAGTATGGCCTGAGTTTTAACAGTTCTCCCAAAGTAAGAGTGCATTGGATGGGGCTAGACATGATTGAATGAATGTTGTCTACTTCTAGGGTCTGTCTGGCTCTTTTTAGTTCAGTGGTCTTGCACATGATGGATTTATCTTCGTTATCTCCCAAGTAAGAAGGTAATGTTTTTAATGTCAATGGTTTAGATATTCCTGAAGCCTCCGATCCGCAATCCCCATACAAGGATTGTAAATCCATGTTCATATCAGATGGTAGGTTATCCAACCAGACTTCCTCTATAGGAGCTGACTGTAAAGTTAGGCTCCCATCATTGATCTCTCTTACCTTTTCCCATAAGTGTCCTGGCTAGTCTTCCTCTACGAATGGAATTTCGTCTAAGGCATCTTCACTGTCAGGCACTATAAGCCCTGGTTCATTTGTTTCAAGGTGGGGTTCTGCCACCACATCGGATTTTTCTTTCATTTCTTCTACCGCAAGCTCTTTAGGTTTTGCAATACTTTCAAGCTTGGGTTTTTGTTTATCAAGCATTTCTTGCGTGATTCTTACCAAGTTTTGATAAGCTTCCAGCTGTTGGAATTAGGGTTGCAGAGAAACACACACAGCTTGCAGAAGACGAAGGAAGCTCAAGGCACACAATAGAGAGTGTGTTACTTAGTGTGCAATGGAAAGATAGATAGCCCTAGAGTGATGGGCGTATATACAATGCTCGGGGGAAAAAACCTCCTAAAGAGGGAAAAAATGCCCCGGCGGTCCTAGTGTGTTCACACACATCACTACCACATGTATATGGTAACAAATCCCCCCTGGAGTGATGCGGTGAACGAGAGCTGGCACATGAGTAAAGGGAAGTGCCATGCCCTGAGGACAGGATCAGTCCACAAAGGGAAGTAAGCCCAAAGCTTTGCGGAAAGCTTCAAGCTTCTCACGAGACAATGCCTTTGTGAAAAGATCTGCAAGGTTGTCCTGTGTTGGCACATAAGCCAAGCTGATCTCTCCTGCTGAGAGCCTCTCCTTGACATAGTGGTAATGCACCTCAATGTGCTTTGTGCGAGCATGAAAAACTGGGTTCCTCGCAACTGCCAATGCGCGACTGTCAGTGTAGATAGTGTTGGCAGTGTCCTGTCCAACACCCAAATCAACCATAAGGCGTCTGAGCCATATACACTCAACCGTAGCTGTGAAGACTGACCTGTACTCAACCTCACAACTCGAAGTGGCCACAGTAGGTTGCTTCTTGCTCAACCATGATATACATGAACTGCCAAGCATGAAACAAAAACCACTTGTGGACACTCGCGTGCCAAAACAACCAGCCCAATCTGAGTCCGAAAAAGCATGTAAGTCTGGTGGCAATGATCCCCCCTTGGGATAAAACAAGCCAAGATGTAAAGTGCCACTAAGATAGCGGAAAATTCTCTTGAGATCCTGCCAATGCTTAGACCCTGGGCTATGCATAAATCTGCTGACCTGTGAGACTGCAAACTGAATATCCAGCCTCGTGTTGCATACATAAATGAGGCAGCCAACAGCAGTTTGGTAAAGAGTGACATCAGCAGGATCGCCAGCATCATGTAGACTCAACTTCAAACCTGTTTCCATGGGAGTGGCAATAGGTTTGCAATCCTCAAGTCCAAACTTACATAGCAATGTCTCTATGTAACTTTTCTGACACAAGGCAATACCACCATCACACTGCTTAAACTGTATACCCAAGTAATGATGCAACAGCCCCAAATCTTTCATCTTGAAAGTAGCATTTAAATCAGCCTTAAATTCAGCAATATGTCTCTCATTTGGTCCAGTCATCAGCAAATCATCAACATAAAGAACCACAATGAGAAGTACATCACGTACATCTGCATCAGTAATAGGCTGATCTAAAACATTTTTAGAAACCCCCATAGGTTGTACATTTGCCTCATTGGAACTTACATTCGTATTTCCACCACTGAAAAGAGGCAACAAAGTGTCATAAATGTCCTGTGAGCTTACATTACTGTCTCTAGTACATGACAGAAAGGCTGAATAGAATCTTCCACAAACACTACATCCCGAGAAACCAGAATACGTTTTGTTTGCGGATAATACAACCTGTAACCTTTGCTTTCATCACTATAACCAACAAAAATACATTTGACAGCCTTATCATCCAATTTTCTGCGATACACTTGTGGCACCAAAGCATATGCCAAACAGCCAAAAACACGCATGTGCTCAATAGAAGGCTTTCTATCATGCCATGCTTCATATGGAGTAATAGAGTGCAAAGCTTTCTTAGGACACTTGTTAAGTACATAAGTGGCACACATGATGGCCTCAAGCCAAAAAGAATGCGGTAAAGCTTGACTTTTGACCATACATCGTGCCATTTCCGTTAGTGACCTATTTTTCCTCTCAGCAACACCATTTTGCTGAGGTGTATAAGGAACTGTACATTGGTGTTTTATCCCACGACTAGCCAGAAATGCATTAAATTCATGAGACATATACTCCCCCCCTCGATCGGAACGGAGGGTGCCCATAGTACATTTCGAGACATTTTCAGCCATAGCCAGAAATTGTTTGAAGCCCAGATGCAACAATTTCATCACCAAAACTGAGATCATGAACTGTACATCTGTCATCCACAAATTTGACTACAAGTCCAAGTCTAGCAAGTGCAGATACAGACAAGAGATTCTTCTTGATCCCAGGTACATAAAGTGCATCAACAAGTGTGAAGGAACTGCCATTAGTAACAGTGAGCACAATCTTTCCAACTCCTTGAACTGGATAAGAGGCGTTGTTGGCACAAGTGACTGAATTTCCATGAGGGACAGACTCGAGAGAGGTAAACAATTCACGATGTGAGGTAATGTGCTTTGTAGCACCACTGTCGAAATACCACACATGTGAATCTGCAGCAACTGACAAGCATGCATCATGGACATCAGGATTGTAAGTGCACTCTACGCTAAAAGCCCATTCTGCATCAACATGAGCAACACAGTCTCCTTTCACAGAAGACTCAACAATGGCTGCATTTGTAGTGGAACCAGCATTTGCAGTGGAACCACCCTCTTTCTTCCTAACCTCTTTGGCCTTCAACTTAGGACACGACTTGATCAAGTGATCATTGGATTTACAATAATGGCAACGCATCTTCTTTTTGCCCTTATCACCAGAATTGCCAGACGAAGTACTGCCAGCAGAAGCATTAGGAACAGAATTTTTGCCACTCGCAGCAGAACCATAAGAAGTGGCTGCATTACTGTTACCACCCTTTCTTTGAGAAGCAATAAAAGCCTGTTCAACTGCACGTTGCCTAGTCTTGTTTTTTCTAGAAAGTGACTCTTGCAAAAGCAATGTGCATAATGCATCAAACTTGACAACTTCAGGATTTCCTTGGGTCATCAGTCTCCAAGTACTAGCAAAAGTCTGGTAGGAATCTGGTAAGGCATCAAGAACAGTCTGCACGTGGGAACTATCTGAAATGACTTCACCTGCAGAATTAAGCTGCTCATTGATATCCTTGACACTAGCAAGGAAAGTGTCCATATCATCTTACTCATGCATAATCTTCGACTCCAGCTCTTTACGCAGCAAAGCAATTTTAGCCTCATTGCGGCTTGCATAAAGACCTGTTAAAATATCCCAAGCCTGTTTTGCAGATTTTGCTGAACGGATGTGAGGAACAATAGTGCGCTTCACAGACAACGCAATCAATGCATGAGCTTGCACATCCTTAACATCCCAACGAGCTTGTTCTGCCGTAGGCAAAATAACTCTAACAGCTACAGTCCTTGCAGCAAGACCTGCAACATCCTGAACATCGCCTACATCCTCAGAACCAGGACGTACATCAATGCCTTGCACAATGTTCCAGACACCCTTTGACACAAGAACATGTTGCATCATATAAGCCCACATAGGGTAGTTGTCCCTATCCAACCTGTCCTCAGCAGCAAACATCTTGAACACATCTGTGTTGTTGTTGTCAGCCATGGTAAATGCTGCACCTGATGTGAAAACTGCCTGAAAATAGGAGAAACGGAGCGGGAACAACCTGTGCTATATAGCAGAAACCGTAGAAGACTATAATGTAAAGAATGAGGATGCAAGAGAGCTACACAAGACAAGCACAAAGCACACAGAGATGGAAAGCTTCTTCTTTTTCTTCACAGAAAAGAGAGTACAAAAATGACTAAGTGCTAAAGCTGAAAAGTAGCACATATGTACATGCGGTCACTAAGTGTGAACTCGCTAGAAGCGTACTAGGCTGGCACTATAAGTGTAGTCCAGCTGTAGAATTACTGGCAGAGATCCTCCGTGTCGGTCACCTAACGCGCCAGTGAGTAAATGCCGTAAGCGGCCAAGACCCGTAGTGGATGCCAGCTCAAGGTGTAGAGCTCGACATCTCAACACTCCCCCTCTAGCTCTGCATGTCGCAGAGTCCAAGCATAATCTGGAAACGTCGAAGGTTCTCAGCTCTGAGGGCCTTGGTAAAGATATCCGCTATCTGCTCCTCTGTGCTGACGTAGACCAAGTCGATGTCGCCCGCCAACACTCGCTCTCGAACGTAGTGGTAATGGACCTCTATGTGTTTAGTCCTGGCATGGAACACTGGTTTCCTAGCCAACTGCATGCTACTGAGGTTGTCACAATGAATGATAATCTGCTGGTCCACCTGCACTCCCAAGTCCTCAAGTAATGTGCGTAGCCAAGCTACCTCGCATGCCGCAACTGCTGCACCTCTGTACTCGGCCTCTGTGCTCGATAAAGAAACCGTAGGTTGCTTTTTGCTGCTCCAAGTAATAGCAGCACTCCCAAAAGAGAACATGAAGCCACTCGTAGATCTCCTATCAACAATACTACCTGCCCAATCTACATCTGTATACCCATACAATGCTAATGGTGCATCTGCAGCATAGAACAATGCGTAGTCAAGAGTACCTTGCACATACCTAAGTGTGCGTCGTACTCCATCCAAATGTGGCTTCCTCAGAAGCTGCATGAACTGACTCTCCAAGCCTACTGTGTAGCTCAAGTCTGGCCTCGTGATAGTCAAGTAGATTAGACTACCCACAATCTTCCTGTACATGTTGACATTCTCAACAACATCACCCTTCTCTGCACTCAGCTTTGCATTCACATCCAAGGGAATAGAAATTGGCTTACAATCAGCCATACCATACTTTGACAACATGTCCAAAGCATACTGTCTCTGTGATAGACATACACCCTCTGGAGTCCTGATCACCTCAATGCTAAGAAAGTAGCGCAACTCGCCCAAATCTTTCATTTCAAACTCCTGTTTGAGAAGACCCTTCACACGGTCAATCTCCATAGCATTGTCACCAACAATAATAAGGTCATCTACATATATGGTAATGACCACAATCCCCACATCACTCTCACGTACATAGAGTGAATGATCAGCATGAGCTCTCCTTAAACCAATACTGACAAGATACTTGGCAATCCTGTCATACCATGCTCTAGAGCCCTGCTTCAAACCATACAAAGCTTTGAGAAGTCTGCATACATAATCTGGGTAACCTGGATCGACATAACCAGGTGGTTGATCCATATACACTTCCTCTTGCAACTCACCATTCAAGAAGGCATTCTTTACATCCATTTGATGCATAATCCATCCTCTAGATGCAGCCACTGCTATGACAGCTCTCATAGTCGTCATCTTTGCTACTGGAGCAAAGGTCTCCTCATAGTCTATGCCATACGTCTGTGCATAACCCTTTGCGACCAGCCTTGCTTTGTGATGCTCAATGTTACCGTCAGCCTTATGCTTGGTTTTATACACCCATTTACAGCCAATAGATTTCTTGCCACTTGGCAATGGCACCAACTCCCATGTGTCGTTTGCTTCCAATGCAGCCATCTCTTCATTCATTGCATCATCCCAATGCACATTTTCAACTGCATCCTCAAAACATATGGGCTCCACATCCTATATCACCTTAGCCATGTAGGCTTGGTGATGCGCTAGATACCCATCATAAGTCAATTTCTGAACTGGATTTTTGACTCTATTAGATCTGCGCGGTCCTGGGTCACTCCTTTGCCCTCTAGCATCTTCTTGTACTTTCCTTACACCAGGTGTCCCGACAGCCGGAATTCCAAATTCCTCATCAAGACTTTGTTCAGAACCATCTGAATCCATGTCTACATGTGAAAAACCTGATGATGCATCAGCCATAAAGGGAGGTTCATCAACCTTTTCCTTTCCTTTTCGTGATACATTCCCTGTACCTGTTGGTGGAGTAACCTGCGTACGTAGTCTACCATTCCATGGTTTCTCAACAGAGCCACGAGAAGAGGACTCTTGTGGTCCACTCAAAACCTGTGACTGTGGCCTCACATTTTGTACGACCACATCATATTTTACATCAGCCCCAATAGTGCCATGTGCATTACTGTACCAGCTGCTCATCTCATCAAAGACTACATCTCTGCTCACTCGTAATTCTCGTGTAGTAGGATTGTAGCACCTGTACCCCTTTTGTTCAAGGGAATATCCCACAAGAATACATTTCCCTGCTTTAGGATCCAATTTCCTACGCAACTCATCTGGTACATGCACGTAAGCTATGCATCCAAACACTTTCAAGTGTGCCAAATCAGGCTTTGTACCTGTAAACTTTTCCTCATGCGTTACATCATGCACCGCAGCTGTAGGTGTCTTGTTCATAATGTACACAGCTGTATTTACGGCTTCAGTCCAAAAATGATGAGGCATGTTCTTCTCATTCATCAATGCACGTGCAACCTCTGCAATGTGCCTGTTTTTCCTTTCTGCGACCCCATTCTGTTGTGGAGTATATCTGCATGTAAACTGCCTGCGTATACCATGCATTCACAGAAAATCTGAAAAATCATTGGAGAAGTACTCTCCCCCTCCATCTGACCTCAATGTCTTGATTTGCATATCTGTCTCCTTCTAAATCATGACTTTGAAGTCTTGAAAGTGACCAAACACTTCACTTTTGTTACGCATGAAGTAGACCCATACTTTCCTTGTATGGTCATCAATGAAAGAGACATAATACCTGCAACCATGTATACTTGCAGTATCGGTTGGACCCCAAACATCTGTGTGCACCACCTCAAGTGGCTTTTTACATACATTGCGCTCATGTGGAAATGAGCCCTTTGACTGTTTTCCAAACTGGCATGCTGCACACACTTTATGCATACCATCCACCTTGAATTTGGGCAAACCTTTTACAATCTGTTTTGATTGCATGCTGCGCAATCTCTGCTGATTGACATGGCCAATGCGTTTGTGCCAAATGTCAACATCAGCCACAACACCTGTGCCCTATGCAAATAATGCAGCTTTTACCTTAGGCATGCCTACATTCAACGTAAACATTCTGCCCACACATTTGCCCTCTGTGATCAGCTTATAGCCATTCTGGAAATCTTCTACTTAACAGCCATTTGGATTGAAGCGAACCTGAAAACCCTGCTCAACCATTTGTCCAACAGAAACAAGATTCTTTGTAATGTTTGGGACATGAAGTACATCTGCTAAGTACTTTGATTTCCCACTCTTCGTATTTAGAGGTATGTCCCCTACATGAGCAATGGGGTGAGCTGTGTCATCTCCTGTCTGCACATAGCCTGACACATCTGGTTTGTGCATATCTCTAAACCACTCTCCACGAGACGTCATGTGATTAGAGGCACCTGAATCCACATACCAAACATAATCTTGGGTGGAATTCTCTGCAGTCAATGTATTCATTACATGCTGCATAACGAACATGCGCTCGTTTTTGCTGTCATCTGCATCTCTGCTAGTAGATGCATAGTTGCCCCGTTCTCTCTTTCCACTTGCTTTTCCCTTTGGACAGTTCCGTGACATGTGACCTCTTTCACCACAAGTCCAACATTCTCTGCTATCTGGAGTATGTTGCTGCGTGCTTGATCCTGCACCACGACCTCTTTGATTCCCCCTGCCTTGAGAGTGGTTTCCCTTGCCACCTGTATTGTTTTGATTTGATTGACCTTCCAGAAATTGGCCCCTGCAACCCCTTGGGCCTCGACCACGACCTCTACCTCTACCTCTGTTGGAGTTAGAATAGAAGGCCTGTTCAGAATTATTTCTGCCATGAGAAGAAGATGTGTCAAGGTTCTTCTCCTCAAGAATAAGCATAGAAATCAAATCTTGGAACACGGGGATGTCGTCTCTTGTATTCATGGAAGACCTAAAATGTACATAATCATCTCCTAGACCATCCAAGCATGCACAGACAATGTCATCGTCTTCCACTGAGACTTTAATAGATCCAAGAGCCTCAATGATACTCTTGATCTTCAAGGCATAATCATTGATTGAGAGGTTGTTCCTCTTAACCTGATTTAGCTCCGACTTTAGTTGAAGCTTCTTGGCCTTGGTGTTCACCTCGAACACTCTGCCTAAGTTTCTCCATGCAATGGCGGGGGTTTCAGCATCCTGTAGATAGCCCATCATGCCATCTGTGATGCTCATAGAAAGCCAATACATCACTTTGCTTTGGCCTTGTTGCCAGTCTCTCAAAGCTTTCCTTTGTTTTGCTGTAGCATTTGCCTCGGGAATCTCTGGTTCCTTTCATTGTCTCCTTCTACATAGTCCCAATAACCTTTTCCTTTTAGGAAATTTGTTATTCTGAACTTCCATGCAGGGTAGTTATTTTTCTCAAGCTTCTTAGTAACAATTTGACTGAAACCGTCAGACATCTTGAAGCACTAAGACAAAATAGCTGCAATCTGCAAAAACCTGCAAATTTGTTAAACCTGCTATCGTGGTACCTGTAACGCTTTCTACACTCAACGAGTGTCCACAATCAAGCGTACATACAACCAGTGTACTTGTACAGTAAATCTCTGTATACTGCACTTTGGAGACCTGGTCGTGGATTGCGAACAAAGGGATTGTGATGCTCTTGCTCTCTTAGCCTCTCTTGCCTGCACCAGGCTCTGATACCATGTAAAGAATGAGGATGCAAGAGAGCTACACAAGACAAGCACAAAGCACACAGAGATGGAAAGCTTCTTCTTCTTCTTCACAGAAAAGAGAGTACAAAAATGACTAAGTGCTAAAGCTGAAAAGTAGCACATATGTACATGCGGTCACTAAGTGTGAACTAGCTAGAAGCGTACTAGGCTGGCACTATAAGTGTAGTCCAGCTGTAGAATCACTGGCAGAGATCCTCCGTGTCGGTCACCTAACGAGCCAGTGAGTAAATGCCGTAAGCAGCCAAGACCCGTAGTGGATGCCAACTCAAGGTGTAGAGCTCGACATCTCAACATATAAGGCACCTGTTATGCAAAAAACGGCACTGACATAAATTCTGCACAAAACAACGAAATAGCCTGTGAAGTACTGCCTGTAGTGAAAACGGAGGCCGAAATGAGCCCAAATCAAAATTCTGAGCAGATCGAGCTCTACGAGTTGACCCAAAATATTTGTCGACCTACGAACGCTCACCAAAGCTCACTGAAATCGGAGAAAGTGAGCAGGTGTGTGCTGGAGCAACAGGCGACTAAGCCCGGGAGGATGTGACCTGCTCTGATACCAATTGTTGGAATTAGGGTTGCAGAGAAACACACACAGCTTGGAGAAGACGAAGGAAGCTCAAGGCACACAATAGAGAGTGTGTTACTTAGTGTGCAATGGAAAGATAGATAGCCCTAGAGTGATGGGCGTATATACAATGCTCGGGAGAAAAAACCTCCTAAAGAGGGAAAAAATGCCCCGGTGGTCCTAGTGTGTTCACACACATCACTACCACATGTATAAGGTAACACCAGCTTCGCTGCTTCCATGTCTGGAGATGGATAGTTTTTTCATTTGTTTTCCATGTTTTGGCCTGCTTTAAGTCCTGCTTGGTAGGCTTCCAAGGAAGCATTAATAAGCTCAAAAATTTTATCAACCAGAATGGATCCTCCAGATTTCATGGTTGTTTCCTTGAATTCACTGCCAGTTTCTTTCAACTTGTCCTGGGCTAGCATTTTTGCTTTCTCTTCGTTTTCAACCTGTTATTTTTGTTTTCTCATCTCATATCTTTTGCTTCTGCTTCTTTTGATTCTTTGAGAAGAAAATTTCGTGTTCTCCGAATCATCAGAGGAGTTGTGTTTCTTTTTCTTTTCCTAGGCTCTAGTGATGACTTTGATTGGAACAATTGGTTCACTCTCTGATGAGCTACTAGGCATCACTTGGACTACGTTTACGACAGTTTTTCCCTTGTTCAAAGGATTCTTAGGATAATCTTCCGGAAAGTGTCATCCCTTTTTGCAACATTGTATGCAATAGGCTTCAATTGGTTTGAGGTTTTTGTCAGGCTCTGGAAATTCGTTCTTCCAATGGTCATCAGCACCACAATTATGACAGTTTCCTGTTCTAGGCTTCATCATGGGTCTTCCTATGGGAGCTCTGACACCTTGATTAGCTACATAATTCATTGGTGCAAGCTCTGGTGGAGCATAAGTCATGGTTTCTTCCATTGGTGGTGGATGTGGACTATACTAATCTCCTTCTACCATTAATGTAGATGGACTAGGCTCTGCATAGGGTGTAACAGGCACTAACGCTTGTTCATCTATGAATCCTTCCGAGTGCATGTACTTTACAGGCACTGCATTATGTCCTGGATATGGGGGTTATTGTCCCAACATAGGTTGAGGTCTTTCCATACCCATTGGTGGTCTTTGAGCTTGGGCCATGTTAGGCTGATATCTATACATGGGTTGTCCCTGGGACCTCATGGGCACGTACTAAACATTTCCATCATACTTTGGTCTGAAGTAGCACTTGTGGGTTTCATGGTTGGTCCATTTACCCTCGATTGCACACCATTTTTGTGGCATAATTGGTTGTCCCTGTGGAGGTATCCCTTGTCTTGGTCCTCTGATAGGTGCTTTTTGCATATTGTTCATCATGTCGTTCATCCTTTTTAGCATATCTTCTATGGCTGAGAGCGGTGCCGCAGCAGCCGTTCCCACTTGTGCTGGTTTTGTGGATGCTGTTTTCTCACTTTGGTTATCCTTAGGGACATCTTCTTCATTGAAGATCTCGCAATTGTCTCCTAGGTCAATAGCATCAGACACACATGCTTCTAGGGTTGTATGCTTTTTACTATAGAGTATAGCATGAAGTTCTTTGTTTAGCAGTCCCTCCAGAAACAAAGATACAATTCGTTCTTTTGCAGGTATCTTGATCTCTGGGCATCTGCCAATGTATTGTTTTATTCGAGTTGAACAATCCCTAACAGACTCACCATGTTTCTGTTTAAAGCTGTAAATTTGAGCTACCGTATTATGTTTAATCCCCATTTTGGAACAAGCAACTAAAAATCCTTGAGCTAATGTATTCAAGTCCATGATTGACCTTGGTGAAATGTTTTGGAACCATGTCAAAGCTTTTCCTTCTAATGTCATTCCAAACCCCTCGAATTGAGTATGGAAATCGAATATATGCCCTGCTCTTAGCACTTGCTTAAAGCTTGCTAAGTGGTCATATGGATCCCCTGATCCACAATATTTTTTGACCCATTTTTGAAATCAGCTGGTCTGACACGTCGATTTGGTTCAACCCCAGGTCTTCTGAGAGTTAGTCTTGTTCCGAGTCCTTCAAACCAGTCTGTTGAAAATAGTGACTCATGTAGACCTGGACTGGCCTTAGTGTCACCCAGTTTTCTACGTGATGAGGTGGTTTCTGGTTTCTTCACATTACTCTTAGATGATCTCTCACGGTGTTCATCCCTTGGAATTGTTTCTGGTCCTTATCCCAATATTCAATCCTGTATGGAATACCCTTGGTATTTGGTTTGTTCTACCTCCTCAGGAGTCATCATAACAAAGTTGTTGTTATAATAATCCCTAAACAGGTAGGTTGATAGGTCTGTTGATCCCTTATCTTTGATCTTGAAGATATAGATGATCTTCATGGCTGTTAATTGTCTTGGTCTGGCATGAGAAGTCCACAAAAGATCTTTTATGTTTCTATCTTCCCAACAATAGACTCCGATCCTAGGATTATCCGTACTAAGCCGTTTCAAAGGCTTCAAATCTACTTGATCGTATCCTTCGAATTCTAAAGTTAGTGGTCCTTCTTTTGCTGACATATCTGGGATTATGGTGTTTACTTCTAACCCCCATTTGTCTACCACATCAGGATTTTTGACTTGTATATATTGAGTTTTGTTTCGATCCATGTACATTTTTCCTTGTTTGTTTGTCCTAACCTCTTCTTGGAACTCAATACCATGGTCATCAATGCGAATAGCATACTCCTGGTTAGGGTCCAAGTAAACCTGGGCTCCATGACGGTTAGTCTTGTACAAAGAGAGTATATGCTTATAGTGCATTGGCGTTCCGGTTTCCGACTGAGTCGAGTAAGAAGACATTTCGGATGTTGAATCTAAAAAAGTGTCTGGGACTTCTTCAGGGATTGTGTGCAAGGAATTGCCTTGATTCATACTTTCTTCGGTGGATACTCTACTGGTGGTTTCTCCGAATAGGCCTTGATTTCCTAGTACACGACCAGATCTAAGGTTCATATAGACTTATGAAGCTCTGGATTGAGTACTCACCTTGGATTGACTTGTCGTCAATTTCCACTTGATTCAATTGCAACTTTCTGTCAAGCCACTGATTCTCCATCTGCAACCTGATTCCTGTACAAAATTAATCAAGTTAGCTAGTTTTCTATAAAGAGAGTAGAGCTCTTGAGAACTCTCGTGATTGGTCTCTGTGTATCACTTCAAATCGTGCTATGGAGGTCAAAATTTGACCTTCAGATTCGACTTTAGCAAAATCAAAGGTCTAATCTGCAACCTGTAAACTGAGTGTATCTGGACCACCGATTGAACCCAAAATTGTCCCGTGGCTTTATATTATGCTGGTCTAACACTGTATAAGTTCAAAAGTCCAAATTGAAGTCTCTAGATAGCAGAAGTAAATAATCAAGATTATTTACTTTTGTCAAGTTTTTGCACTTTTTTGATAGGTTTGACAAGTATACAACTTGTTAGAGTCTCTGGGAAAATTTCAACAAGTTTGGACCAATTCTGATCAAGTTTATCAACTGTTCCGTATCCACAGACTTTGATTTCAAGAATCTGGCTTAAGTCTCACTTTTGTGGTCCAAATTTCACAAAAATTGATTTGTGGGGTCTACATGATGTGCTTGACCTTGTGGTATATTCAAATTTGCAAAATCATCAAGTTTTGAAGCAGATGTAAATAATCACGATTATTTACTCCTGATAAATTTTTATAAAATTTTGCCCCAACTTTGACACAGATCTGCTAAGCACCTTAAGTTAAGGTCATTAGCCAATTTTCATCAAGTTTGGGCAATTTTTGGTCAAATGGTCATCAATTATCTGTCCGCAAACTACTGTCCGCAGATTAACTTTGCAATTTTAGTCACAATTTTCAATCCAGTGATTCAAATCTTACCAAATTTGGTTTGTGGGTTTATTACAACATGGTAAAGCTTATGGTATGCCAACTTGGTCAAAAAAGTTCAAAAATAGGGCAGATATAAATAATCGCGATTATTTACTTCTGATAATTTTTTGCAATTTTTGGTCAACTAAGCATGTACACATGTTTATCACATCAATATAAGCCTATGGATCAATTTTCAACGAGTTTGGATAAATTTTTTACCAATTTACAAGCAAGATTCAACAAGTCAGTACAAACTTTAGTTCTTACCCTGTTTTTTGCCAGTTTAGTGATCCAAATCTTTTGGGCCTTTACAAAAGTTGTTTGTACACATGCAATGAGTCAATGGTATGAACCTTGGCCAATTTAGAGAAGAAATTTAATAATTACGATTATTAACTTGAGGCTTGAAATGAGCACTTTTTTGCAATTTTCTTAAAGACAGTCGTTTTATGATGTTTTTTAAGCCTATAAATCAAGTCAAAACTTACTTTGGCCTAAAATGTCAAGAGAAAGTAAATTATCTGAGTTTTGGTCAACTTCTTGAAATTTTTACCTCGAAGTGTCTTTGAGCTTTCCCACTGGTTCGGACAACTCTTAGGCTTACTCTCCAGTCGGATTGAGTGAATTCGAGTCTTTTCAAGCTATTTCTAGCCATAGACCTGAAATTCTGCAACTTTACATAGCAACTTATACTTGATTCTTTCAGAGAGAGCAATGTTTTGAAATCCACCTCGAATCCTACTTACCCTACTCCTAGTTTCTCATGCAAATGGGGTTGTGGAAAGTGTCCACAAACACTCGTTTTCTTGTGTTTTTTATGTTTTTCAGAGTCTTGATCTTAAGACTTGTCTCGTCTACCAATCATTCTCTAAATCCTAATCTAAATCTACAATCCTACAGTCCTAAAGGTACTCAGCAAGTACGATTACTTCCAAGCTACCTCTACACAGCAAAAGACGGCCATCTTAAGCTATGTGGTTTCTAAAAGAAAGTTTTGAACTCTAGGTGAACCTAAAGGAAGTTAAAGGACAACTACACACGACTCTCGAGTTTTTCCCTAGTTTAGGTCTCTTTGATCCCCGGCAGCGGCGCCAAATGTGGGATGCATGTTTAACCTCAACATCCTATCTTATTACAGTATTAGCGAGAACCACAATTAATTTCTCAAACCATGGGGTGAAGCTGACTCGACTAGTGCATAGAGGCTACAAGAGGTTGTCAATCTCTCTGAAAACAATCAACAACTCGCATCTAACTCAAGCTACACTCAAGTGGCTGAAATTACCAAAAGCCAATCACTCATCGACAAGCGAATCACATCCGTTATAGCATCAAATGACATCCAACCGTAACAAAACTTCTATGACAAGTTTATAAGACGGAAGCACACGTGCCTATGGCCTCAAACCCCACTTTAAGTCAAGTTTCAAAATCGCGATTATTAACAGCAATGGATTTTTGACCTAGTCGTTTTCGACCCAGAATGCATCTAAATGCTTAGCAATGATGTCCCAATACCCCGCCTATGCTTAGTTTTTGATTTAAAAATGTAAATTCCTAGTTATGATGAAATTAGGCCGCGGGTCGTCGGCGACGCCAAAAGCTACGAAATACTGTGAATGGCTTACGTCAATGCATAGAGCTCTTACCTGGGGTTGCAATACAACAAACGCATTCGCAATGTGAAAACCGGAGAGGGAGTAGGAAGCGTGAGAAGGAGAGAAGTCAGCGCCGTTAGCTCAAGCTGTGTATTTCTTATCTAAAAACTTGTAAAAAACTAACAAAAATTGGCTTTTATACCTTAACGAAGGTTTTTGAGTGGTCAAAACTAATAATCTGGAGTTCTACCAAAGCTGGGAATTGACTGGCTGATACAATCTGGAAGCTTGTAGCCCCGGCTCATTAATTACAAAGTTTACCAAGAAAATAGGAGTTCCAATATTCTCGATTTATCAAAATAATAATTGTTTACAAGGAGAACTCCGAAAAATAATGTACGCGTTAGCTTGTTGCTAACATGGTTGCAGGCATGTTTTAACACATTAAAGCATGCTTAATTTGCTTTAGGAATGTAAAAATGTCATGTGTTTCGAAGTGGCACACTCGTTTTGCCTAGAAAGTTCAATGCAAGGGAAGTTGGCAAAAAATAGTAGGTTTCGTGCGCGGGCATAAAAGACGTGTCCAAAGTGCTTACCAAGTGGAAAAATGAGGTTCAACATGAAATTTGAGCCCAATGGTCTTTTTTTACAAATTTAGGGATTTTTCCCAGCTCGTTTGGGCTTTTTACGGACATAAAGGGGTTTTTTTGGGCTAAAATGGCCAAAAATGGTCATAAAATTATAAAAAATAGCCTAAAAATAGCTCAAATTTCCACATCAAAGATAGTGCCAACATTGCCTAAGTAGGGAGGGAAGTTTTAGAGCCAGGAATGAGCTCATTTGGGCATATAAGCAAGGAGATACAACCATTCCTTTACAGTGTGCTAGTGTAGTCCCGTGCTGCTTCCACTACATGGTTGAGGCTGTGAGGCCTCCATTTAAGGTTTCCCCTCCTCAAGTAATTACTTGGGATTGTCCAATGAAGTACTGAAGCTTTCATGAAATGGTCATGATGATAAATCGAATAGTCATTTTAGGGTTTTTAATAGGTCGAACGAGCACTGCATCTATGCAATTGGGAGCGAGGCTACCCCTAATCTTCACATACACAAGAGTTTTGAGTTAGTATTGGTTCTTTTTCAAAGTCGAGATTTCATGGCTAGAGTTTTATTCTATTTGAGTGTGTTTTTGGCTTCAAATCATCAATGCCTTGCTTGATTTTGCTACGAATCCTCACAGTCAAAGGCCCGACGCTTTCCTAGTCACACTGCGCACTTCTTGACACATTTTTGGTGAACCCGACATGAAGTAGGCTAGGATGATGGTTCAAAAGCTTCATTGAAGGTTTCAAATTAATTTTAAAGCTATGGAGAAACAAGAGCAACAGGGGGTTCGATTTGATCCAGTCACAATGCAAATGTTTCAAGCTTTTGCGGTGTTTATGCAGTAGCAACAAGCTGCGGAAAGGAGTGAGATTTTATCAACCAAAGGGCTTCAACCTGTGGTGAAGAAAATGGACCAATTTAAAGGTAAATATGTAACAAAGTATCTTTGTGGGTATGTAAAGGATATGGAGCTACATCGAGTGCCCGAAGCAGAGATGGTGCAAAGTTTTGAACTAGCTGTGGTTTCCGAGATCGGAGAGCATGTAAGGGAATTAGAAATGAGCATGGGGAAACTTGCGAAGCATTCAAATTAGCCTTGAAGGAAGATTATTTCATGGAGGACTCAGAAAGGGTAACAAAGAGGACTTTTTTAGAGTGGGTAGTTTGGCCACATGAGGGACTTTTTCCTACCGAGCTGCTAAGGGAATTTGAACGCCGTTATGATCAACTTTCAAGGACTGAGAAGGCTATCTTAAACTCAGAGAAGACAGAGCTCTTCTTACAGGCCGCAGGTAAAGAGATTCAAGATAAGTTAGAGATACTACTTGAGGATAAGGATGCGGAACAAGGCTTAAAGGCTAATTGGAATGAAGTCGAAGACCCCATTCGCAGCTAGCTAAGCAACAACAACGAAGAGACAAGATGATAGTTAACCCTACTCAATCCCCAAGGGTTCCTGAGAGTCCCATAAAGCCTGTTACTGTGGTTCCAAAGAGTTACAAGTCCATTCTAGATGTATTGTCAAGGGAATGCAAGAGCTTAAGTTAAAGCTTACAAGGCTAGAAGAAAAGGGGCAACCATGGGATCAATCTATAGGGCAACTACCTCAAACTAGAGAAGGCTTTGTCAATAGAGTATATGGTGTGATAGTACTGACCATGCAAGAAGGGATTGTGAAATCTTTAAAGACGCTTTGACAAAGGAGCTTGTTTTCTTTAAAGATGGAAAAATCCACTTAAGTGAAATAGGTAAGCTCTTGGGGATGAACTTTGGAAAAGGTGCGATGAAGAAGCTAGTTGAGGACATGGCTACTAGCCATGCCATCTCAATGGTTGAGGCAGCCGCCTATGGATTGAAAGTGGAGCCTATAAAGCAAAAAAGAGTCAAGGTTGGAGAAGATGCATCTAATGGTATTGGAGAGCTATGGCCATGCGCTATAGAATCTTTTATGAAGGGTAAAATGACTACAGAGGTTTTACATGAAGCTGGAGACTGCATTCGGCTAGAAACAGGTTGGAACAACCTTGTAGATTCTTTGTCAGTGCATGCATACATTGCCAAGTGTCAAGCCAATGAGTCCATTGTCAAAGAGAAACGTAGGCGTGAGAATGGGGATGAAGGGCCTTCAAAATGGGCGACAAGGAGTCGAGGCAAAAATGACACAGTGCTTCCTAGATCACCTTCCCCACAACAGACGCATGTCCCCGAAGTGCCTATGCAAGAAGCCTCTAAAGAAAAGAAGAAGGAAGCAAAAAAATCCAAAGCAAAGGGTCCCGCCAACAAACTCCAATATGATATAGAGGTAGCAACTGATCTCAAAAAGGTTTTGGAAGAGAAGATTTTGAACAGTAAGGTGGAATTTACCTTGGGTGAGGTCCTTAGAATAGCAAAGAGGGAGTTTCATGAAGAAATAATTGATATCATAAAGAGGAAGTGGCAGTCTCTTACTGAATCTATCCATGTACAAGGTGAAGAAGAGACTTTAAATGCACAAGGTCTATAGGTGTATGGCGAGAAGGTGAAGAAACCATTATTGGGTGCTACAAGTCTAGGGGACGAGTAAAACATGTTTGCTTCTTGAATGATGAAGATGAAGTCGAGACCACTCACAAGAATTACTACTTGAAGAGTCATTTGGCAAGAGCGACTACTGAGACCCTAGTAGAAGCGGGATACTTAGAAGATCCATACATTGTATTGATAGATCATGGGTCAGAAATTAACCTCATGTCAAAGAGTCTTTATCAAAAAGGAAAATGGCTAATTGATATAAATCATGGATGGATGATTCGTGCAGCAAAAAACTCATCAGGGGGAAGGATACAAAGCGAGGCTTTTGAGTGAGCTTTTTGTCCATGGAGCGAGCTTCTTTCTATGGCCTTACAAAAATAGCTCGCTTGGCTAGCATTTTTCTTGATCTCTTTGTCCATTGAGCGAGCTTTTTTCTATGTATTCTTCAAAAGAGCTCTTTGACCAGCCTAATACTTTGAAAACATGCACTCCATGGGCTTTGTTCGCCAAGGGAACCACTCCTTGCTCGTCTCTGAAAGGAATGTGCATTGTCTCTGAAATGGAAGAGACAATTTCAGGAGACGTGTTTAGTGTCAAGGTTGGGATGCCTAGAATCCTGAGATGTTGGTCAAAGAGAGACAAATGGAGTGCGATTCAGAAGGAGTTAAGTGAAGTTGCTTCGGTATTACAGGGAGGACCGGTCTTGGCAAGTGGATTTGGATCCCATGGTGTGAGCAATACGCACCAATGATGTGGCTGCGTTTGGGTCGTCATAGCTGTAGGAGGGACAGATACAATATGTTTTAGATGGAGGAATGCACGTTCTCTCTGAAATCCGTTGTTTTTCTGTTGGCGCCGAATCTTGTAGCGAAGGCGACCCAAACGTAGCTGGATAATTGTTGTGTGCTACTCACTCCATGGGTATACGGGATCCAAACCCACTTGCCAATACCGGCTCTCTGTATAGGCCGACGTAGCCTCACTCAACTCCCTCTGAAACGCACTTCATCTGTCCATCTTTGACCAATATCTGAGAGTTCCGAGCGTCCGACCACATTGACACTAAACATGCCTCCTCAATACTCTGGAAACATGCAATCCATGTGCTTCATTTGCCAAGGGAATCAATCCTGGCTCGACTATGAAAGGAATTTGCATTTCCTCTAAAGTCCGCTCCGTTTTTCCGTCGCTGTCGAATCTTGTAGCAAAGGTGACCCAAACGCAGCCAGATCTTTGTTGTGTGCTACTCACTCCATGGGTATACGGGATCCAAACCGACCAAGACTGGCTCTCTGTATAGGCCGCCGTAGCCTCACTCAACTCCCTCTGAAACGCACTCCATTTGTCCCTCTTTGACCAACATCTGAGAGTTGCGAGCGTCCGACCACATTGACACTAAACATGCCTCCTCAATACTCTAGAAACATGCAATCCATGTGCTTCATTTGCCAAGGGAATCATCTTGGATCGACTATGAAAAGAATTTGCATTTCCTCTAAAGTCCACTGTGTTTTTCTGTCACCGTCGAATCTTGTAGCAAAGGCGACCCAAACGCAGCCAGATCTTTGTTGTGTACTACTCACTCCATGGGTATACGGGATCCAAACCCACTTGCCAAAACCGGCTCTCTGTATAGGCCGACGTAGCCTCACTCAACTCCCTCTGAAACACACTCCATCTATCCCTCTTTGACCAACATCTGAGTGTTCCGAGCATCTGACCACATTGACACTAAACATGCATCCTCAATACTTGGGAAACATGGAATCCGTGTGCTTCGTGTGCCAAGGGAATCACTCCTGGCTCGACTATGAAAGGAATTCGCATTTCCTCTGAAATTCGCTGCGTTTTCTCATCGCCGTCCAATCTTGTAGCTAAGGTGACCCAAACGCAGCTAGATCATTGTTGTGTGCTACTCACTCGTGACGGGCTCTCCGTTTAGGCCGACGCAGCCTCACTCAACTCTCTCTAAAACACACTCCATCTGTCCCTCTTTGATAAACATTTGAGTGTTCCGAGCGTCCGACCACCTTGACACTAAACATGCCTCCTGAATACTTTGGAAACATGCAATCCATGTGCTTGGTTTGCCAAGGGAATCACTCCTGGCTCCACTATGAGAGGAATTCGCATTTCCTTTGAAATTTGCTGCGATTTCTCTTCGTCGTCAAATGTTTTAGCTAAGGTGACCCAAACGTAGCTAGATCATTGTTGTTTGCTACTTACTCAAGACCAGCTCTTCATATAGGCTGATGCAACCTCACTCAACTCTCTCTGAAATGCACACCATCTGTCTACTGCGTTTTTTTATCGCCGTCGAATCTTCTAGTCAAGGCCACCCAAATGCAACTAGATCAGTGGTGTGTATTGCTCATGCCATGGGTATACATGATCTAAACCCCCTTGCCTAGGCTGGCTCTCCGTATATAGGCCGTCCCAGCCTCACTCAACTCCCTTTGAAACGCACTCCATCTGTCCCTCTTTGACCAACAACTTAGTGTTTTGAGCGTTCGACCACACTGACACTAAACATGCATCCTGAATACTCTGGAAACATGGAATCCATGTGCTTCGTTTGGCTCGACTATGAAAGGAATTCGCATTTCCTCTGAAATCCGCTGCGTTTTCTCGTCACCGTCCAATCTTGTAGCTAAGGTGACCCAAACCCAGCTAGATCATTGTTGTGTGCCACTCACTCGTGACCGGCTCTCCGAATAGGCCGACGTAGCCTCACTCAACTCTCTCTGAAACACACTCCATCTGTCCCTCTTTGACCAACATTTGAGTGATCCGAGCGTCCGACCACCTTGACACTAAACATGCCTCCTGAATACTTTGGAAACATGCAATCCATGTGCTTCGTTTGCCAAGGGAATCACTTCTGGCTCCACTATGGGAGTAATTCGCATTTTCTCTGAAATCTGCTGCGATTTCTCGTCGTCGTTAGATGTTTTAGCTAAGGTGACCCAAACGTAGCTAGATCATTGTTGTTTGCTACTTACTCAAGACCGGCTCTTCATATAGGCTGATGCAACCTCACTCAACTCTCTTTGAAACGCACTCAACTCTATCTGAAACGCACACCATCTGTCTGCTGCGTTGTTTTATCGCCGTCGAATCTTCTCATCAAGGCGACCCAAATTCAACTAGATTAGTGGTGTGTACTGCTCATGCCATGGGTATACGTGATCTAAACCCACTTGCCAAGGCTGGTTCTCCGTATATAGGCCGTCGCAGCCTCACTCAACTCCCTTTGAAACGCACTCCATCTATTCCTCTTTGACCAACATCTGAGTGTTCCGAGTGTCCGACCACATTGACACTAAACATGCATCCTCAATACTCTGGAAACATGGAAACCATGTGCTTCGTTTGCCAAGGGAATCACTCATGGCTCGACTATGAAAGGAATTCGCATTTCCTCTGAAATCCGCTGCCTTTTCTCGTCGCCGTCCAATCTTGTAGCTAAGGTGACCCAAACGCAACTAGATCATTGTTGTGTGCTATTCACTCGTGACCGGCTCTCCGTATAGGCCGACGCAGCCTCACTCAACTCTCTCTGAAACACATTCCATCTGTCCCTCTTTGACCAACATTTGAGTGTTCCGAAGGTCCGACCACCTTGACACTAAACATGCCCCCTGAATACTCTAGAAACATGCAATCCATGTGCTTCTTTTGCCTAGGGAATCACTCCTGGCTCCACTATGAGAGGAATTCGCATTTCCTCTGAGATCTGCTGCGATTTCTCGTCGATGTTTTAGCTAAGGTGACCCAAACGTAGCTAGATCATTGTTGTTTGCTACTTACTGAAGGCCGGCTCTTCGTATAGGCTGATGCAACCTCACTCAACTCTCTCTGAAACGCACTCAACTCTCTCTAAAACGCACACCATCTGTCTGCTGCGTTTTTTTATCGCCGTCAAATCTTCTAGTCAAGGCGACCCAAATGCAACTAGGTCAGTGGTGTGTATTGCTCATGCCATGGGTATACGTGATCTAAACCCACTTGCCAATGCTGGCTCTCCGTATATAGGCCATCGCAGCCTCACTCAACTCCTTTTAAAACGCACTCCATCTGTCCCTCTTTGACCAACATCTGAGTGAGCGTCCGACCACATTGACACTAAACATACATCCTCAATACTCTGGAAACATGGAAACCATGTGCTTCGTTTGCCAAGGGAATCACTCATGGCTCGACTATGAAAGGAATTCGCATTTCCTCTGAAATCCGCTGCGTTTTCTCGTCGCCGTCCAATCTTGTAGCTAAGGTGACCCAAACGCAGCTAGATCATTGTTGTGTGCTACTCACTTGTGACGGGCTCTCCGTATAGGCCGACACAGCCTCAGTCAACTCTCTCTGAAACACACTCCATCTGTCCCTCTTTGACCAACATTTGAGTGTTCCGAGCGTCCGACCACCTTGACACTAAACATGCCTCCTGAATACTTTGGAAACATGCAATCCATGTGCTTCGTTTGCCAAGGGAATCACTCCTGGCTCCACTATGGGAGTAATTCGCATTTTCTCTGAAATCTGCTGCGATTTCTCGTCGTCGTTAAATGTTTTAGCTAAGGTGACCCAAACGTAGCTAGATCATTGTTGTTTGCTACTTACTCAAAACCGGCTCTTCGTATAGGCTGATGCAACCTCACTCAACGCTCTCTAAAACGCACTCAACTCTATCTGAAACGCACACCATCTGTCTGCTGCGTTGTTTTATCGCCGTCGAATCTTCTCATCAAGGTAACCCAAATTCAACTAGATCAGTGGTGTGTACTGCTCATGCCATGGGTATTCGTGATCTAAACCCACTTGCCAAGGCTGGCTCTCCGTATATAGGCCGTCGCAGCCTCACTCAACTCCCTTTGAAACGCACTCCATCTGTCCCTCTTTGACCAACAACTCAGTGTTTTGAGCGTTCGACCACTTTGACACTAACCATGCCTTATTAACACCTTGAAAAAATGCAATCCATGTTTTTCGTTCCCCAAGAAAACCCCTCCTCGCTTGGCTCTGAGAGGAATGCCCGTTTTCTCTAAAATCCGCTGCGTTTTTCCGTCGCCGTCGAATCTTGTAGCCAAGGCAACCCTAGTGCATCAAGATTAGAGATGTATGTTGCTAATGCCGACACAACCTCACTGAGATCCCTCTAAAACGCACTACATCTGTCCCTCTCTGAACAACAGCCGAGTGTTTCGAGCGTCCGAACACCTTGATACTAAACATGTCTCCTCAACTCCATTATCACGCTAATTAGAGGATTATACAGTGTCTATGGAATCCACTACGTTTTTCTGTCTTTGTTCAACACATTATTACATTGTTTCACATTACAATATCATGATACGAAGAAGGAAGAAAACATTTTACATACAAAACTTTCAATATTTGCAATGGCAAACACATATTCACATTTAAAGGCATTACAATGTCACAAATGAACAAGAAATAGAATGTAATCGACAGTATAAATCCGTCGTGAACCACTAGATAGGTTATTACAGCTTTTCAAATTGTACATCTCAAATATAATTGTAGACAACTAGTGTTTGTCCATATCCCATAGTCATTGTTCTAATGCTTTTCTTTTGCTTAGCCGCACTGCCTGTGCTTTCATAATTTTTGGAAGCTCATCCAAAAATGTTTTACTACTCTCCATGATTGTGAAGTATCGTCCCATATGGCTACCAAGCAATGCAAGAACACCTGTGTCTCCTCCATATTGCACTACCACATCTCCCTTCTTGGTATACATGTTCAACATTTGATACAGATAGAAATGCCTACGTTCCATTCCTCCCGCGACGACGAGAGGACTTGTGAGAATAAAAGACAAGTCGAGAAAGCAACAAAGCTACACAGTAAAAGCAATTACAGAAAAGGACGTACCTCTCAATGGTGTTCCATCTTCTTGCATGGTCCATTCGCTCTCTTGGATTGTATCCAGCCATGTGTCCTCATCGGGTTTCAGCACTTCAGCAATTGGGGCTTGGTTTTTCTTGAAAACGGTAAGAAGAAGTGATCTTACAATCATATTAACATCCTTGCATACTGGTGTCTTGCAAACTGTGACTCTAGTGTATGCTGGCTCCCAGCCTACGGCTATTGCAACATCATGTACCATTCGATGTTGGATAGGTATGCAAACAACAACAAATATGCCATTTTCATCTGCTGTCAAAAAACTTAGACGTGCAACTTTGCCGAATTGACAAACGTCCATGTCATTCCATTCCTGTGTAGATGACGACGGGATACCGTGCACGAGGCAATTTGGAGGCAAGAACATGAATGAAGCGGACACTGAGACAGCCACCCAAACCCCATCTCGGACATACACACGATTGTCCTTTTTCACTTGGCCTTCGATGCATGCCAGCATGGAGCCAACAATCTCATTTTCTTCCATGCTTGTATCCAAGAAGGAGATAGACACAGACACATTCTTCTCGTCGAACATCGAAGAACACAACCAACAAACAAAAGTAGTTGGTCAACAAAATACACCTCAAAAGATGATAGCATTAAGATTCTCAAAAAGGTCTTAAAAAAACCTAGATCATCGCTCGCCACCATCTGCTGATCTCCCTCATGATGATCTAACAATTGCTCCAAGGACTGGGAGAATTCTTTAAGCTCTTTTTCATTTGGCCCAACCGCATCATGCTCTATATTAAAGATCATTAAAACGGTTCTCGTAAAGACAAGATTCTCGGATTCTTTTCAATTACACATTTTGTCATACATTTGCAACTCACTTCTTTTCTTTAATTCGCTTGAGGACTGTTTCTTTCCTATGTCTTTTGGAGTCCCAGTCTGCAACAAAAAACTCTTAGCGAAGTCACAGTTTCAAAATGATGCATTTGTAACGTTCCAAGATCAAAACATACTCTAGAATACGATACTTGGCCGACTTTATCAGAAGAAGGGGCTGTTTTTGTTGTTGTAGTGGTTTTTGTAGGTGTTTCCGGCGTCTCCACCCGGACAACCCTCTGTGCACGTTCCTCCCTCTCCTTGACAGGATTGTTATGCTGCAGTTCTTTGCTAGCAGGAAATTTGCCCTCTTTATACTCAAGAAACCAAGGGCACGAGTAATAAACTGTTTTGTTGAAGTTACGTGCCAACTGCGCTGGGTTGAAAATAGTATCTTTCTTTGAGATATCCAAGACGTTAGATAGAGTCCGAGAGCTTCTAACGTTGAAGTTACACTTGGTCAACCACCTACAAAATCAGAAGATGTTAGACCAATTTGCTTCTTTCTACGTTGAGCTCTCCCAATGACAGAAGTGTCAAGAGCAATATTCCAAACCTGCAAAGACATCTTTGACCGGCGTCTGTGAGTGCTTTCTTAAGGTTAGGGCTACCTCTTCCCGAAGATTTAAATTTTCCAAGCTCGTATTGGAACGCCTCAGTTGTGTGAGTCAACTTTGCTTCTTCTAGAAAGGAATCAAGCATCTCTCCTTGACCAAGCTTGGATGTGATATTTCTCATGTTGTTGTATAGAAAACGAGCTTCGCACTCTATGGTGTTCCATAGAACCTCCACACGCATCCAATCACGGAACGAGACATGGTCAGCTGCAATAAAGGACATAGAGAATAATGTAAATTACATTGAGTGAAACATGTCATTTTTTATTCTGCAAAAAAAAGGAACGATAATACCTGTCTGTGGAATATCCAAACTTTTGACATTTATAGGATCAGAAGAGGCCATTGCTCGAAGAATGTAAGTTTTCTTCTCAGGAGGCAGATCAGCACATGCCAGAACGTACAATCTATCCTCAGTAATCCACTTGGGCCGGTTAGTCCATTCAATAGTCCGTAGGGTTTTGAACATATAATCAAATCAGCACTAGACATAGATTAGTGATCCACAATACACTTTCTTACCTCCACCATTCATTGCCTAGATTGGGATCAACAATAGCAAGTACCTGCTTTGTCCTCCTCCTGCTCGGACCATCTACCTCAAAAAAAGCTTTCTTGTAGCGTTGTTGAAACTGTGAAGGTAGCATAGTGTCCTTTTCAGCTTGTAGTTGTTTCAAGGCTATAGCATACTTGTCCTACAATGCATTCCAACCTTTGAAATGCGCACGTTGAGTGAATGAAGACTACATAATAACGTATACTTACCGGATGAAGCAATTGTGACATCACTGCCACTGGAATGTTATACCACGCTTTCTTCCCAACTTTCTTTTCAATATCTGATTGCATCCATTTGTAGACTGTGAAATGTATCTTGTTAACCAAGGTGTATTTTGAAGCTAAGCCCATTGCACGCACCATCCACAACATGTCAGTGTAAGAAGTGGTGACATATCAAGAATCATTCAACCTACAAATCACCACAAAATACATGTCAACAAAATTATGCATTTTAGAAGAAGCTTAGAAATGATCAATGGTGGTTACACTTGCCTATTGATGCACATCACAGTGCTCAACATATCTGTCTCATTTTTATCATCCACCTTCACAAGCTCTACTCGAACTCTAGGATGCATTGAAGCGTCATTTTGATAAGCCAGAGCTGCACGTAAGTATCTTTGAAACAATGTATTGATTGACAACCGGATTTGATAATTGCAAAGACAAGAGAAACTTACATGTTTGCAAAACTCCCATCCAAGCTGCGAGGCGATGATTCCCATCCCAAGTATAGAACATCTTACCACTCAAATCACTCCAACATGTATCATAAATTTCACGCTCAAAATCTTCATTGGCAAGGTGCCACAACTCATCCCACTGCTCTGTAATCTCGCTGGTTACTAGTACTGTCGGATGACCAGGAGCATCAACAGAACAAATAAACGAACCCTTTGGCTCAAAGTATCCCTCTATCAAAAACGCCTCTTTGAGAGGCTGTAGTCTCTTGGGATCCCAACTAACCTACCTTGCCTTCTCCAATTTCAAGAGACGACAAAGCGGCACCCAAGGCAACAACTGTTCTCGCTCATCCTGCTCAAGGTCATTTCAAGATAAGTGCCAAGATAAATTTAAAAGGTGGCGATCCATTTAGAGTTATGAAGGACAACTTACTTTTAATTTTGTGAGATGCTTTGAAAGCATGTCTTGACGAAGGGTAACGTCCTTATTCATGGGAAATTCTCCCCCAGCATTAGCTCCCTCTTCAATGTATGCTTCAATCTCTTCAGCATGAAGCTCCTCTTCAGATTCTTCTCTCTCAAATGTGCATGTTATTGATTCATCTCGGATGTGTTCTTTAGCAAGATTTTCTTTCTTACTCTTCCGCTTTCGATCATATGTACTAACAGATTCAACTCTAGTACCCGAAACTATCATCTCACTCTTTGTGCCTAGATGTAATTGGGATGACCTATCCATCGAAGTCTTTGTCGATTCGACCTCTTGTCCAATGTCATTGAGAATTTTCTAAAATAAATGGGAAGAGAGGACCTTAGCAAAATGTAAAATATACTAGAGATTATAAACTAGCCAAAACTCAGGCTCTCACCAGTTCATCTTTGGGCCAGGCAACGATGGTATTCAGAGCATAGCGCAAAGTTTTGGTGTCCTCGTCCATTGGATTGAGATGACGCAAAGGTGCATCCTTTCCAGCATAAACTTGAACCACAGATACACCATAACATCCACTAGGCATTCTTGAGCCATGCAGAACGTCCAAATTTGATACCTTTGTAATCTTCCCTCTACCAATAGCTTCTCCATTGTTTAGGATTTCAACTAGACTTCCCACGATTCTTTTACCCCTTGCCAAGGGAGCAGCTTTCTTTGCTTTTGTGGGAGACATGTCTTATGGAGGTCTGCCAAAATGAGCAAGTAATTTAAATATAGATTTCGAATAGATATAGATAAATAGTCTCTCTACATCTTTGAAGTTCCTAATGTATTGTAGAAAAAAACACAGAATCTACATCTTTGAAGTTCCTAATGTATTGTAGGTCTCTCTGAAAAGGAACCTTAATTTGTACTTGAATCTGGGGAGCATAGCACCCCAGGATTCTAGCTTAATCTAAAAGATTGTTTAGAATGTAGGGATTAAGATTCATGAATTTTAGGTAATGAAACCACTATTCGTAGAGCCAATGTTATTGTGCATATTTAACTTGAAAGGACATCTTCAAGCATAGAAATCAATAGAGAGAGAAGAGAAATGGACCTAGTTTGATATTCAAGCTAATGAACTCTGCAATTTCTGTTTATGCTCGTTGATCTTTCTGGACTTTACAACGAGGCGGATTCCTATTTATAGAGATTAGGCCCTGCTTATCTCCTCTACAAGTGTCGGATTGGACAGCTTTGGTCTGGGGTGCATAGCGCCCTGGGGATCCTTTAATTTGCTGATAACATAATGAAGTTTGAAGCATGGAGCTGGATTAAGAGAGCAACTAGATTCTCCATGAATCCAGCAATTCTCTGGACACTGCCCTTTGAATAACGTTTAGCAATTCTCTGAAGTAATCCAGTTGGGGTGCATTGCCCTTTGAAAAACGTTTAGCAAAGAAGTCGCCTAAGTAATCCAGCTGCTGGGGCGCATTGCGCTCTGGAAAGCTGCATACGAAAAACCATTTTTGTGAAATTTATTAAGGTTTCCTCACTATGTCTGGGGCGCATTGCGCTTTGGAAATTCTTTGGCAATAACAAAAAAACAACGGATTCTCAAAAAGGTCTTTCTTAAGGTCAGGTCCCAATACACCTTAAGAAAGCACTCACCTCATAAGATTCTAAAAAATTTATTAAGGTTTTCTTACTATGTTTGGGGCGCATTGCGCTCTGGAAATTCTTTGGCGCATAGCGCTTTGAAAAATTTTCATGAACGGAAATATTAAAGTTCACAAGGGAGGTGCCAAATTAGTTTACCTGGGTACATTGCGCTCTAGACAGTGTTCGGGAAAAGTGTGCTCAGCTTAGCCTTGAGCCGGTTGCAAAATCAAATTAGCCGGTTAAAGGGAGGGCAAGAAGGAGAAACTTCAGCTTAAAATACATGGAAAACAATGTAATTTTGCAAAAAGACTGGCTAGTATTGTAAAATTTCCTGTTCAGAATTGTCTTGGAGAGATTTTTGTATGTTTGTGAAAATGATTTTTCCCAAACACTGTCTCTAGAAGACCATACGCAATAACCATTTTCGTGAACTTTACTAAGATTTCCAACTTAAGCCTTGGGCGCATTGCGCTCTGGAATACCTTTTGCAATAACCATTTAATTTAGTAACATTTCCAAATTAAGTCTCCATTTTCGTGAACTTTAGTAAGATTTCCAACTTAAGCCTGGGGCGCATTGCGCTCTGGAATACCTTTCGCAACAACCATTTAATTTAGTAACATTTCCAACTTAAGTCTGGGTCGTAGAGCGCTCTGGAAAAACTTCAACAAGCTGACAAACAATTGAATTTTATAAAATCAAAACCTCATTAAGGTGAAAACCAATTGTATTTAATAAAATATGTCAAACATAATCCACCAATATTCTTGGGTGCATTGCATTTTGAAAAACCTTCATGAAGGTGATAACCCAATTCAAGTTTCATGGCACCAAGTTAATTTAATAAAAGTCTGTCAATACTCTGGGATGCATATCGCCCTTGGAAACCTTCAACAAGATGCTAACGCACTTCAAGTAGCTTACTTGAGATGAGTTGCTTAGCACCGTGAATGAAAAGGAAGTTCCACTACAATTAGCAATAGTTAGTTTATTTACTATTAAAGGGTAAAGATGCCATGAGTGGGATGCGCTGCAATACCATAGTTGATGGGGTAGAACGGAGCTAGAGTAGGATAAAAACTGGGGTAAAAAAGGGGTAAAAACTGGCTGATAGAAAGGGGTAAAAAAGCCTCCCGTTTTCTATTAAGATGCAACCTATTTGTCTATAAATAGAGCATTAATCTATCCTAAATATAACTGGTTTATCAACAAGTCTCGTGTTATGAATTCTCCTCATATGGTGAGTTTATTTTTGGGCTCTAATGCTTCACAACCTATTGCTATTGATTGTTCACAGAGATATGCTATGCTCAACCCAAAAGATCATGGAGGGTCAAGCAACTCTGAGGTGTTTTCTCTTGTGCCTACTCCTGAGGGTGAGATTCAAACTCGTGTCACGGATGGTGTCATGATAGGGGGGGATTTCCACTTTGTGTTGGATTTGACTTTTGCAAAGAAGTTCTTGATTATTTAAAACAAAGGATCCTCAAGTAATATGACACCTGATATTTTTCAGAAAAAGAACAAAGAGCCTATTATCGATATATCATCAAGTTCTTCGGATGCACTTGATGAAAAACCAATTCGTCCATCCTTTGAATATGATGTTTTGAGTGAGAGTTGCAATGAAGAAATAGTAAAGGACTTTCACTACAAGAGGTTGTGTGCTCTTGTGACGCTGTTAGCGACGGAAATACACCCGGCGTCGCTAAAACCGTCGCTAATAGCGTCGCTACGAGAGCGTCGCTATATGCGATGCTATAGGCGTCGCTATATGTGTCGCTATATAGAGACGTCGCTAATAACCCCCGGCGTCGCTAAAACCGTCGCTAATAGCGTCGCTATATGCGATGCTATAGGCGACGCTATATGCGTCGCTATATAGAGACGCTCATAGCGACGGTCATAGCGACAGTTATAGCGACGTTTACACAGAAGTCTATAGCGACGCTCCAGAGCCATAAATAGCGACGCCCGAGAGAAATTTTTTTTGGTGACAGGGCATTGAATGCCCTGCCACCCATCAACCATATTGTACTTGATTCACTTTTTTAAAAAAGTGCAAGGGTAGATAATAGACCCAAAATAGTCACCCACAAGATGCATTGTTTGCAAAATTGACAAGCGTAAAATTGACAATTGTACACATCATAGGCAAAATGAATTGATTGGCAAATGTAATAATGACAATTGTACAACATCATAGGCATAAAGAATTGATTGGCAAAATGAACTGCGGTGACAAATGTAATAATATACATGGTTCAAAAAGACGTATAAAATCCGTCTCATGATACATAAGCTATGAGAAACCCTAAACTAATGCTATCTAGCTATGGCTAAACTGACGTCGTCTAGTCAGACGTCTCATCGCGTCCAAGCGGTCTGTCGGATTCTGCAAAAAAAGACAATAAGACAGCTTTCAGTAAGTATAAACATATAACGACATTTATAAAACAATACAAAAAATAGAAAAGAGTAAACCCTAATACTAACCATGCCGCCGCGAGAACTGAGAATGTCCATCAGGGTGTTTAAGCCCTTCCTGCCTGCGTACTCGCGCTCGTACGGTGTGGGATCACGTCCTGTCATCGACCACTGTCAAAACATACAAAGATTTCATTATGTTAGAATTAAAAAACTCATAAACCCTAAACTATCGAACATAAAGAGCAATGCGAAAACACTTACAAAATCGACCTCAAATGATGCCCATCCACCGCTCCCCAAGTGGTGCAAGCTCCCTGCCTCTACTCGCGCTCTGGCTGCATCCTTTTGTTGCTTCCACTTGTCGGGATTCTCGCGCGCTGCTTTCTTCGCATTCTTCCAATCTTCTTTGGCCAGCCAATCTGGCCTGTTCCACCCATGCTTGATTGCTTTTTGCACTTGGGAACGCTTGTGTTTGCAGTATTCGCGCATTTGAATCTTCATCAGGTCTTCATTGAAGCGTTGATTCCGTGTTGGAACGGGAAACTCATCATGAAGTATGCTGATGACTCTGTCTTTTAAATCACTTGGTACATCACTCCATTTGTTTAGTATGTAGTGTCTAAACAGCTGAGAGCAAAGACCACGCATGCGCGAGATCACCTTCTTGCCGTCATCATCCATGATGATTCCGCCGCTGAAGTCGACGGAGTAAGGCAAGCCCTCTGGCCGGTGACGCGTGAACCTGGGTGTCCCAGCAGGGGTCTCTAGCGGCGTGTCGATGGGGGTACGGACGTCAAGTGTCTCCACCAGAATCTGGGCCCTGAAGCGAGGAGTGTCGAGTGGGGTGGCTCCTGGCGAAGTAGGTAGAGGTGTGTAGCTGCTAGGAACAGTCAGCCGCGCAAAACCTGGCGTAGATGGCGATGCTGTGGCTGGTGTGGGGGCGGGCAAAGAAGGGGAGGGTAAAGAGCCTCGTCGAACACGAGGCGGTGTGGAGGCATCGGCGGCGAATCCCCACAACAACCGCCATCGCCACCACTAGAGCGCCGGTGTCTAGACGAGTGTGAAGATCGTCTCGTCGACACCGAAGCTTCGGAGCGTGCCGAATGCTCCGAAAGAGAGGGAGATGCGAATGGAGTAGGAACGCGCGATGATGCGCCAGAGCGATGACGCTCCACGTACCACTGTCTCTGCTGCGATAACAAAGAAGAAAGAAACTCCTCATCACCCATACCTGCATTAAACACACGAATATTTAAACTTAATATTGAATGAATAGAGTAGACAATGACGCAAAGACCATTAAATACAATGACGTAATGACGCATATAAATACAATGACGCAATAAATTGAGTGATAGAAGAGGCAAGTCGAAAACTCTGAATTTTCAATCAAAAGATGTGAGCGCGAGTAGAAAAGAGCGTTATACACCATGGAAGGTACTTAGAGAGCCAGAGCTTTTACAACACGGAGAAAAATTGTTCAAATACAATATTTGTGGCTTTAAGAGATCTCTCTCTCATCCTCGCATAACTCAGCATAACTTCCTATATCTATATAGAGCTCTCCGTTTAAACACATATCCTCTGTTTCATTTTGTAGCTCCTTTGCATGCACCCCATATAGAGTAGTAGCATCTTGATGCTCGTCTGGCACCACCGCAGCGGCTTCTGATTGAGCATCTTCTCTGATCTCCTCCATTGATGCCGTTGTGATTGGCACATGGTAGCCTTCATACGTCCTTGCACTACGAGGGGCTACCTCTATGACGTACCACCAGTTTGATGTAGACTTTGTAGGATGAAATATTACCTGCCAGAGCCACATAACTTACATGAGAGCTTTCAAGCACATAACTTGTAAGAGGGGGATGTTAACTATTTACATACTTACTTGTTCACAATGCTCGGGTAGTACAAAAGTGTCTCTTAGGTCAGTCCATTTCTTAGTAGAATCCACCTCAAGAAAACCAGACTCTCCTCTACGCACAGTAGCGTTGCGACCCTCCATGATTATTTTGAACCATTGCACGTCGAACAAGTCGACAAAAAATCCTCTGTAATCGATCCTCAAAATCTCTTGTAGCGTGCCGAAGTAAGTGAGTTCCGCCACCACAGGATCTGCATCAGAGGAACATCGTCGACTAGACTGTTCAAATTTTGCCATGATTCCACAATCTTGAGTAAAACGCTTTTTGTCGATCCGTTCCACCCTAAAATGTCGACCTTTACACCATGCTGCTGTGTATGACTTATACTACAACGAAAAAAGATTATGAGTGGCCGTTCAAACGTTTAGAAATAAAGTCACTAGCTAGTTGTACATTGCAAACTTACCTTGGTCGCGCAACCCCGAGAGTACTCCCACTCTTCCTCAGTCACTTCGTCACCGCATTGTTGTGCGCTTTTCAATTGGTTGTGCAACCATCTTAAGCTCATGAATGTTGGTAGGCTCTCCAGACCCGTCGGATAGTGCATCGGTGGTCGTCTTCCCCGTCTCCACTCGATTCGTGCCCTTTGTCGCTCTTGCTTTGCATCCTCATATTGTGAAATCCACTTTTGCATCACTGGATTGTGAAGCATGCAAAATCGGTTGATTTTAGCCTCTAGATCTTCCGTCATCTTCTTCTCAACACCGAGATTGCACATGACAATCCCAGATATGCGCTCATCATCTATGGTTCGCCATAGCGTGTCCCGGGCTTTATCAAATCCGTCTAGCCACTCTCCAATGTACACTAGGGACTCTGATACCAACCAACCTTCTGCCATGCTACCCTCCGGACGTGCCTTTTGACGCACATATCCCTTAAGCGTTTTCATGAAACGTTCTAAGAAGAACATCCATCTAGAATGAACTGTGCCAGCTATTTCCACCTCATCAACTATGTGAACAAGAAGATGCACCTGAATGGTTAGCATGGTAGTAGGAAAATGTTTCTCAAACATGCACACAAGCTCCGCAGCATTTAGTTTGGCGAATGGTATGGAGTCTACGTTGATCTCCTTTTGTGAGATCCATTGCACCAGCTTTGCAAGTTTGTAGATTGTGTTACGGATGTCGAGAGACAAACATCCCTCAATGGCAACCGGTAAAATAAACTGTAAAGTATGTGCAGCAATGATATTAAAGTCCACATTTTATGCAATGATATTAAAGTCCACTATGAACGTACCTGACACATTTTATGCCAATCGTGTGACTTCAAACCGGTAAGCTTTCCTTCTTTAGTAAAACACGTTCGGAGCGAGTGCATTACGCCAGTGGGGGTCCGCAAAGATCGAATGGTCTCTTTTACTTTGCGTTCTTGGGCTCCTGTGAAAATCCATGGTGCTTTAGGGAGTTTTATCGATCCATCAGACGCTGTTTGCGGCCAATATTGCTCCATACGATCCACATTTCTAAGGTCAACTCTGGCTCCCAAAGTATCTTTCTTGCCGGTCAGATGGTCCCATAGTAGATTACCCACATTCTTGAATATGTGCATTGGATCGAGCAAGTGATTGATCATGAGTCGGGGCCAGTATGGTAACTCGTACCATAGAGATAGTCTCTTCATCCCTGGAGGCAATCCGTCATCGCACATCTCCTTTGCTCTAACCATGCTTGTGCAGACATCCTTGGTGGCTCTCTTCCCAAAAAGCCGTCGCGTAACACATGATTCTCTGGAAGATACGCTTGATGACCTTCGTAGATTTGCTTCTTCAGTGAGGGTGCCCTACGTGCATTCAGTCTAGGTCCACATGTGACACATGCTCTGTATCCGCTTGTTTGAAGCCCTGCATGTATACACATGATAATAGATCAACTATGGGAAAAAACAAGATTTACAGTGTCTGAGTGAGGAGTGTCAATAGATCACCTGAGCATTCTGTTAGCCCGGGATAGTCATGCATGGTCCACATTAGAATGCCTCTGATCAAAGCATTCCGTCGTCCTGTGTGTCGGCTCATATCCACCACCTCTATGCCAATCCATAATTGTTGTAGCTCTTCCAATAGTGGACGAAGATACACATCCATATTCCCCACTTTATATCGCCCTGGCACAATCAAGCTTAGCCATAGGTGCCCCTTCTTCATAGTCAACCACGGGGGAATGTTGTAGTTGACGATGACAACGGGCCATACACTGTAAGATGTTGATCTTTGACCAAATGGATTTACGCCATCCATAGCCAGGCCTAAGCGCAAATTTCGAGCTTCCCTGGCAAAATCCGACCATGTTCCATCTATATGTTTCCAGGCTACGCAATCTGCAGGAATTTGTAGCACACCATCCGAAGATTTATTCTCCTCATGCCATGATGCTAGGGCGGCCATGGACTTACATTCGAAGAAATGCTTGATGCGAGGAAGCAGAGGGAAATGTCGCAAAACCTTTTGTGGAATTTTTGTCCCGTGGAGATCTACTCGATATCTTTCGGAATCACATTTCAGACACTTCTCCATGTCTATGTATTCCCCTCTGAAAAGAATGCAGTCATTAGGACAAGCGTGGATAGAATTGTAATCCATCCCCAAGTTTCGCAAAATCTTTCTTGCTTCATCTCGGGAATTTGGCATCACATTGTCAGCTGGTAGTATGTGCTCTTTCAACAATCTACACAACATAAAAATATGATACAGTCGTGTAAAAATCTATCAGATCATTATACATTTAGAGTTTTATTAAAGTAAACTAATTGTAATAGATCACCTGAAAAGCGCTGTGACGCTAATGTCACTCCATCCAAACTTTGCCTGCATGTTGAGAAGAACCAGGAGTGCTTTCAATCTAGACATACGTGCTCCATTATACAATGGCGTATCGGCTTCACTTTTCATATCATCATAGATAAGCCTTTCTGAATCCATGATCGTCTCGATCATTTCATCAATCTCGGGCTCAAACATTGCCTCGTTGGGAATGTGCTCTGCATGATCATCCCCCGAGCTGTCAGAGGCTACATCTTGTGGCCTCACATATGCTGCTTGACCATAGCGCCCGCGAACACGTCTATTGGGTTGCAAGATTGCTGCTTGTTGGCCAGCGTCAGAGTCCGACGAGTTATAATTGGCAACAACTCGATCTATAATAGATGGATCGAACTCGCCAAATTCGCGAAAATGCTGCAAAGAAACACGTCTTGTCCGTCGCACAGCATGCTTGCATTGATTACAAGGACATAAGACCCTCGTTGAGAGATAGGTGTTTCGGTTGGACGGTCCCACATCCTCGTCACTACTCATAATGAGGATAAAAATCTTATAACCTGGACAACAAATTTAATATTCTATTGGCATTCTTCGTCTTATCTCTCTCTCTCTCTCTCTCTCTCTCTCTCTCTCTCTCTCTCTCTCTCTCTACCTCACATTCTCTAGTCATGTCCAATCCCCGCACACCTCGGTGTAGAGGTGCACGGAGATCAGAACCACTGGGTTATAATCTCGTCTTTATTGGTCAATACCTATATTTGTGGGTACAAGAAATTTACAGACCCACGTCTACATGATACTGCATGTAGTGGACAAAACCCCTTTGCCTCTTCTCTAGCTGTAGCACTTCACAGCATCTTAACATCTTTTCACAGTAGATCTTTTCACTGTTCGTCTAACTCTAAACCCTAAACCGTAAGTAATTCTTGCGTGGACTCGATCTAACGTAAATAAGCGTAAATCTAAATAAACGTAAATCTAACTAAAAATAAACCTAAATCTAATTTAACGTAAGTCTACATCTAACCTAATCTTTAACGTCTTTTGGGATAGTTTCCTACGACGTTAAAACTCTCTTCTTCTTGTGTGTGTGTGTGTGTGTGTATGTGGGTAAACCTAAATAAAACTAAGTCTAATCTAATATAACATAAATCTAAATTTAACGTAAATTATGTTATATTAAAAACAAAGAACTAAACTAACAGGGATTATAAGAACCTTAAAACTGATTTAACACATAATTTTTCACATAACTCGGCAAGAGTTGGCATTCTCATCACTAAAGATGTGAGAGTTAACTTCCGGCGGTGACGCTGCCTCATCTCCATCCACATCTGACGACAGCAATTGGCCCTTTGGACCGTTCTTGCTCTTGTTACTAACTTTGAAGTTGCTGTTGAATGACTAGAGGTTGTCTAGATGGTCATTGTCGGGGATGTAGTGACTCTTGCCGCCCTGAAGATCCACCTTCTTCCCTATCTTCTGAAGACATTTCACTAGTACTTTTGGATCGACGGAGCCCACCATGAGTGAAGGCAGCAATACCCTATATTCCATTAAGGGCTTTCTTCACCCGCTTCATGCAGGCATCGCAGTCTATGGAGACCTAAATCTAATCTAATATAACGTAAATCTAAATCTAGCGTAAATAAACGTAAATCTAACTAAAAATAAACCTAAATCTAATTTAACGTAAGTCTACATATAACCTAATCTTTAACGTCTTTTAGGATAGTTTCCTACGACGTTATAACTCTCTTCTTCTTGTGTGTGCGCGCGTGTGTGGATGTGTGTGCCAATAAAAAGAGATAAATGGTATAACCTTTCTATCACCCATGCCAAGTATGATAGATTGGTTATGCCATTTCCCTCTTGAATAATAGGTCTTGAGTTCAACTCCTCGTCGGCTAGATCTTTAGGTCTTTTAATTTTAATTAGTTTCCTACGACGTTAAATTAGTTTCTCTCTCTTTCTCTCTCAATGTGTGTGCGTTTTTTTGTTTATGCATGTTTTCTCTCTCTTTTCCTCTCTCAATGTGTGCGTTTTTTGTTTATGCATGTTCTCTCTCTCTTTTCCTCTCTCAATGTGTGCGTTTTTTTGTTTATGCATGCTCTCTCTCTCTTTTCCTCTCTCAATGTGTGTGTGCATTCTTTGTTTATGTATGTGTGTGTGCGTTTTTGTTTATGTTTGTACTCTTTCTCTCTCTCTCTCTCTCTCTCTCTCAAAAACACTATGTGTGTGTGTGTGTGTGTGTGAGAGAGAGAGAGAGAGAGAGAGGGAGAGAGAAAGAGGGGAAGGGAACATGAGAGTGAGGAGAGGGAAGGAGCATACCTGGCTCTCCTTCCTCTCCTCGTGTGTGTGTGTGTGTGTGTGCGGAGAAGAAAGAGAGAGAGAGAGAGAGAGAGAGAGAGAGAGAGAGAGAGAGAGAGAGAGAGAGAGGGAGAGCGTTACCTGCTCCTTGCTTGAGGGCGCCGAAAAACTCAGATCTGAGATCTGAGTTTTTGGGCGCTCTCTGTTATTTTTTTTAGCCCAGCCGGCGTCGCTATGAGTGTCGCAAATTTACTTGTATATTTGCGACGCTCATAGCGACGCTGGGGATTTTTTTTTTTTGAGCGTCGCTGTATGAGCGTCGCTAATATGAATAGCCTCTTGTAGTGTTTGGCTTCCTTGGTTGCCATGGCAAACATGGAATGGATCAGAAAATGGAGAATTTTGAGAGTATTGCACCTGATTTTGCTGGTGCAGAAAGCACTCTGCAGTGCATTCTTCTTTCTAAGCATAAGTATCACAGATTGAGCAGAATTATTTTAAGCTGTGAAATTATTGAACAAGTTGATGAGATTCCACAACACTACAATGGAAATTGCGTATACGAATTGCCCCTTGTTCGTGATGGAGGCTCAACTATGGTGGGGATGGAACAAAAATATGATGGTCATTGTTGGGTGAAGCCGGTGCAAACTAGAATGAAGTTTCCTGTTGTGGTGAGGAGAAGTAAATGTGGCGGACATCTGATGTGCAATAACCCCATGTGTCCCATTAGAGCCCATAGTGGTGTACCAAATGAGACAGCATGGATTGGAAAACTTTTTCATATCATCCCATCAATTGGTATGAAAAGCAATGCAAATGGTTCTCTCGCTTGCTTCCATTGCGATGAAGCATCGATAATGTTACAGGATTGCCCATGCTATGTATATTATGTGTTAACAGATAACAACAAAACTCGTTTGTTCATTCATCAAGGTACACACAATCATCCAGTGGCCAAAGGAGTGCTGAGGTCTGCTATTATAAGAACACGTGAACTTGTGTCCCATGTCATTTCCAATGTACCCTCAGCAGGACCAAGACAGATGCAATTGAATCTTGCTAAACAAATGGTGATGGGAGCTGTCATACGAGAGGATGGTGGTGAATTAAATAGCAATGAGCTCTTGTCAATTTTGGAAGAGATGAGACCCTTGGTGCATATTCAAAAGTTTTTCCTGTAACTAGTTTAACTATAAACATATTTCCTATTCATTTTTAGGCACTTACACATTTTGTTTAATGTAGATTCAAACAAATGATGAAGGAGGCCAGTGGTAGCAAGATTGGTGTTGGTATTGAAACACAACTACTAAAATTAAAAAGCACTTGCGGATATCCTTTTTTCCACGGCATTTTATTTCCTGGTCAAAGTACTGACCAAGATAGAAGATGTCATGTTTTCAAAATGTCAACCACTAGACCTGGTTCTGGAATTGAGCTAGTTAATAGAATGCGTCGGGATGGATCCAGTGATCTACGTAGGAGTTGGGTTTGCTTTGACCATGTTAGAAGGGTGTCCGGTTGGACAACCATGGCAGCACATGTGTACGATCCAACGTACGTTGGTGTGAATACAATCAGTCGAGTCATTGCTTCTGAAAATGAGTTTGTCTTATATTGTATTGCAGGATCCAAGAGATGCAAACTATAGCAATATGTGAAATGAAAGAAGAGGATACAAAATCTCAGGTCATGTTCTGGGAGATGATGAATGCAGTGATGCTGGATAATGGACATTTGCCAGCAGATTTTTGAGGGTTCATGGCTGACGAAGCCGCTGCAAACTGGAGAGCAGTTCGAACTGTTTTCAACGGAGGACCGCAAAATGTGATGGATGGTAGAGAACGATCATGTTTGTTTCATTGGGAACAAAGCCTAAATATTCACACTAACCAGTTTGTAACAAGAACTTTCAAGATGAACACAAAAGGCTTTGTGAAATGTGGCGTTGCGCTCGGAGTGAGGAAGAACCTACAACCATGTATAGACGGATCCGTGCTTGGTGGGCTTCTGGAAAGTTTTTGGATCTAGATATTCCCCAAATGGATTGTTGGATGAGTTGGTGGCATGTTCTCTATCCACATTGGAGGAAGTTTCTAGTGGCTGTAAGTAGATGTAGTGTGCGTGTTATTGTTGGTCAAATTTTGAACAATTTTTTTATGGCAATAATGATGGGAAATGTTTTCAGGATCCAGAAGACATTACATTCGTTCCGACAACAAATTTATCTGAGACCAAACATGCAAGTTGGCTAACAGGATAAGGAAACAAACAAATGCTCAGTCTCTATGATGCAAGTGTTTCTGATCTAGCAAACTCGTTGCTGCAAAGCGTGAAGATGCTTGCATTTGTGGAAGGTAGATACCATGGGGCTGGACCTACTGCAGAAAAACTAGCAAGGCGGATGTCACAAGGGCGTGCTCCAGCTGCTGCAACGCTTTCTCGAGAGGTAGATGAGGGATTGGGGGAACCCCAATTTACCAATGGCCTCATGTGGAAGGGGATTATATCACAGTAACACGAAAGCGAAGAACGACTAGTACTGTGACACAAGGAGGAAAATGCTTCCCATAGACCAGAGTATGTCACTCAGAATTTACCAAGGAGGGGAAGAAATATGTCTCAAGCAACACCAACAATCATGGAAGACGATAAAAATGAAGATATGATTGCTAAAGAATCTAATATTCACAAAACAATGTGGGCAATTCGAAGAGTCCCTAGAGGTAGTAGAGTACAATGTCAAGGATGGCTGGGTGGTCAAACAGGAAAATGCAAAAAGAATATTAGAAACACAGGAATGGGTGTAGTAGCACCATCATTTTGGGGCATTAGAACTTGGGACAATGGAAATGAGGGAGGGAAAGGTCCTGGATCAAAAGCCCAGCACATGTGGTTTTGCAACAACAGTGTGGATCACATGTGGCAAATTTGCAACACAATAACCCATTGTCCAGGGCGAGTGCCAAACACATGGCCTGTGGAAAAAGGAACAAATTTGACTCTGGACAAACATGCGGTATCGTCCAGGTGTCTCAGCCGCCGCTGCAGCCAAAAGAATTGACTCTGCAATATCTATGGAGGCTAAGATTGAGGAGCATGTTGTAATCAAAGAAAAACAGCATGAGAGGTTTATGGTGGGGACTTCGAGTTCGCTTGTACGTGATAAGGTGTACGAGGTTCTATGCATGTTGTGGTTTGATCTAAGGAGCCCGTCTATGCAATGGCCAAATCAAAGCTTGTGATTTTCAAGTTCAAGTGATTAGTTTGATTAAGTCATAATTATGCTCTCTTTCTTGTGTAGTTGAAGTTTTCAAAGAGTTTTTATTAAAAGTTTTATCACCACAAAGTCATATATACTCTCTCTCTCTCTCTCTCTCTCTCTCTCCCCCCCCCTTCCCAAGTGCCTCAGTTTGTGGTCCACAAAACTAGATGGTGCCATTATGATTCCCAATTTATGTGTGTGGTGTGTGGTGCTTGCAAATATTTATGTGTTGTTGTTTGCATTATATGTTGTGTTTGCTTTAGGTTTCAATTCCTATCAACATTGTTTTTTGGTCTAAGTATAGCCCAAAACAAAATCAATTTGGACATGCATACGTACTCCTAAAAAGTGTACTTGCCCACAAATCCTAACCTTAAGTGGGAACCATTAATAAGTGTCAGTTTTTATAGTTATTTTATTTCAATAAAGTTAGTACTCCTCACTCATGTGTTGAGAAATTGATGGAAATATTATTGCTAAGATCTTAGAATTGGTTTGTTTTTGTTTTTCGGTTTATGTTGATTGTTTTTCATCAGTGCAAGCCTTATAGTTTTAAATCTTGAGTTGTTCAATGACCTTGGATTGTTGGTGGTGAATATTCAAACTATCTAACTTAACTACTATCGTTGGTGTTTTTGGTGCCACAAGAGTTAAAGATTATTAATTAGTGGTAATACATGACTACCTCTCAGGCTAGTCAATTGAAAGAGCAAGCAACATGCACATTAGTTGGATTTTACAAATTAGTGCAAAATAGTTATTTTCTTGAGACGACTTATTAAGACTCCAAGCATGTGAAAAACTTAGGAAGAATGATGCTCTCAAGTCTAATACTAAGAAATAAAAAATGGGTAAGGTATCACTTCAAAAATTGATTCCACCACTTGCTGTATCTTTCCTTTGTTGTGTCTTGGTTCCACAAGAGTTAAGGGTGATTAAATAGTGGTGATATATTAGTACCTTTTAGGGCATGACAATCAAGGATGATTAAATAGTGGTGATATATGAGTACCTTTTAGGGCATGACAATCGGAAGAGCATGCAACATCCATGTTTTTTTTTAAACATTTCAATGCAAACTTGTATTTCGCTTGAGACAACAAAAGAATTTTGAGAGCTTCTCACATTCATACTACAAAATTTTTTGAGCCTACTTATTTATACCTAGTTTTATAAATGCAATTCACATACACACATACACACATAAAAGCTTCCTCTTCACATGTCAAACAAAGGTATAACAGATTGCGCACTTCAAGTAAACAAAGACATGATGATAGTGTATGAGCTCGGACCTCACATAGCTGCACAGGACCGCATTAATCACATTGGGAGTGTCCGGCATGTCTTTGTGTACCTTCATGTGGGAATAAGCCCTTAGAAGGAGGGGATCTCAAGAGGCATAATCAGGAAGGGCTACGGGGATATGAAAGGGTGCTCATTATTTCTACATAAGGAAGGGTTTCCTTTGTACGCTGTATCGGGCTTTTCTCATAATCAAAGGCTATGGCATCTGATGTATTCTTATTCTCTCTCTCTCTAATGCTGTGATGTGCTTCTCTCTCTTGCATTTCTGTGAGCACAGTCTCGTAATAGGCAGCCATGCCTATTACACTTGGCGACCACACGCGGAACGGACTCCCCTTTGTTGACGAAGGAGGTGTTTCCAACTACTGATGCCAAAATTCTGAACCAAATGCTGGCTGCAAGCAGGAAGGCGTTGGGGGCAACCTGCCTTTTTCCTTGTCGTATGAAGCGGCAAAGGGTTGCCGGCCATGGCCATGAGCACTGCTGTGCTAAAGCCCCATCACCATTGCCTACAAAGTATTGCCCTTTGCTGATGAAGGAGGTGCAGAAGGAGGTAGTGAGGGTGCCGTCGGCCCTGAGCAGCTTGGTATTATGGCGATTCATCATGCACTGGCGATGCATCACTATTGTGGCGGACAGCCTAAACGGTCACTATGCAATGGGGTCCAAAGGGATGCATGGAGGAGCGCTGCTGAGGATGTGGCGTGCTGCTCAAAAAGCTTGTAAGGTCAGCAGGCAAATACGACGCTTCATCCATGTGAGTACAGAGGAAGTTTATGGTGAAACAGCGGCGCGGTTGATGCGATCGTTGGCAATCATGAAGCATCTCAGTTGTTGATGTCCACAAACCCGTATTCTGCCACTAAAGCGGGTGCAGAGATGTTTGTCATGGCTTATGGGCGATCCTATGGTCTCCCCTTCATTATGACGAGGGGAATCCCCTCGTGTATGGTCGTGGGTTGCGGATGTTGCGGAGGTATTCGAGCTTGTTCTATGAGGATGTTGCGGAGGCATTCGAGCTTGTTCTGCACAAAGGTGATGAGGGTGGTGTGAGTGGACAACTTGGAAGAAGGGCCTGCGGAAGACAATGGATTGGTATATGAAGCACCCTAGATGGTGGGGGGATGTGTCAGGTGCTTTTCTTCCTCATCCTCGCATGCTGGCAAATACGCAACTGCAAGGCACCCTAATTTGACAAGCCGCTGGGAAGAGTACACCAGCAACACCAGTTCCCTAGCGCCATACTGAAGACCAGTTTTTGGGCAGTTGGACTGCTATCTTTCCATCAGGGTGCTGCGGTTTCTACGCCCGTGTGCGGTGATGCGGCTCTTACAAAATGTGGTGGCTACCTGCGTAGATCAGCTGAGAAAATAAAATAAAATAAAAATAATCAAATAATCCATACTCACCTGTTCACACACTATCATTATTTGCAAATAAAATCCATCTCAGCATTTCGCCAATAAACAAGAATGGAGTCGGTACAAACGCTAAATGATGTGGTACATTGTGGAGCGCAAGTTGCGGCATCCAAGTTGCAGGTCCATGAAGGAAATTGGCTCCGAGTTCAGGTTGCGGCGTAGATGAAGATGGTTGGTCCAGGAGTAGAGCCAGTGAGCCAGTGTGCGGCCTCGACAATTATTCTTGCATCACACTTCTCGAATTCAGAGGGAACCAATCAAGGGATGCACTTGTGGGTTCGCACAGTCCACCGTGCGTGCCAAGTGTATGAGCCCGGACCGCACATAGCTGCATAGGACCGCATTAATCACATTGGGAGTGTCCGGCATGTCTTTGTGTACCTTCATGTGGGAATAAGCCCTTAGAAGGAGGGGATCTCAAGAGGCATAATCAGGAAGGGCTACGGGGATATGAAAGGGTGCCCATTATTTCTACATAAGGAAGGGTTTCCTTTGTATGCTGTATCGGGCTTTTCTCATAATCAAATGCTATGGCATCTGATGTATTCTTATTCTCTCTCTCTCTAATGCTGTGATGTGCTTCCCTCTCTTGCATTTCTGTGAGCACAGTCTCGTAATAGGCAGCCATGCCTATTACAGATAGGATGGAAGGAGGACCTACTTTCCTTCATGGCAAAAAAATAAGGACACACAAGTTGGTACCTATGCCATATTGAAGTAGGGAGCGATCCTGCAAAAGATCTTAATATTTTTTTAAGTGAGCTTTCTTGATTGGATGGAAAGCTTCAAGAGTGAGCTTTTTCCTATCGGAAGAGAGCTTTGAAGGTGAGATTTTTTAGGGCAGACCAGCCACGTGGCATGAGAAAACCCAAAAGCTCGCTCCACAGCTCGCTTGCAAAGCTTGCTCCAAACCTGCACTCCTAGTTCCAAAGGCCCATTTGCCAAAACTCATTGAGTTGCTTAATGGAAAGATCAAGATGGGTATTTTGGAGCCTTCTTGTGCTCCATATTCAAACAGGTGGTTCAGAGCTCCAAAGAAAAATGGTTCTTTACGCATTATCCAGGATATGCAACCTGCCAACAAGGTTACAATTAGAAATGTGGGTACATGGCCAGTTGTAGATGAATTTGCAAAGGCATTTGTAGGAAGGGCAATATATATTTTATGGGGGATTTGTTCTCAGGGTATGATCAGTTCCAACTAGCAATGGAAAGCAGGGACCTGACTACCATGAGGACACCTTTGGGTTTGGTAAGGATGTGCACCTTACCTTAGGGAGCAACTAACTCAGTTGCACATATAATGAATGGTATGAACAAAGTCTTATGTGACTTCATACAGCAAACTGCAATGCCTTTCCTTGATGATGTGACAATCAAAGGATGTGATGTAAGCGATATAGATGTGGCTCTGGACTTGAGGAGGTACCAAAAGTATGTGGCAAACCATATCAATGATTGTGATGATATCTTGTCAAGATTGGAAGAAGTGAACCTTACCTTGTCTAGGAAAAAGTAAGTGTTTTGTGTGAGCGAAGTTCTTATTGTGGGACATATGTGTGGGCCATATGGTAGAAGGCCTTGTCCTGCAAAGATTGATGTAATTCAAAGAATGAAAGAGACATCTATTAATATAACTGAGGTTCGAAGGTTCTTGGGTGCATGTGTGTTCTATGTTACTGACGGACGCAAAGCACACCCCGAACCCCGACGGCCTCTAAAACGCCGGGGGCCGAATGGCTCGCCTCGAGCCTGCCACGGTAAAGCGAACAGGGGGCACCACCTAACTTTGAGCGGCTAGGACGCAAAGCCCACGATGATATGAACACCGCAAGCCTACACACACACACACACACACACACACACACACACACACACACACACAGAGAGAGAGAGAGAGAGAGAGGGGGAGAGAGGGGAGAGAGAGAGAGAGAGAGAGAGAGAGAGAGAGAGAGAGAGAGAACACTCGCAATTGATAAAAACAACCTCGGGGGGTGTGAGGGTGAATTATTTCTGCAATATTTACAAGGTGGCATGCCGTGGTGGTAGAGAGGTAGGGGGTAGAGATGGTGCAACCTACTTGGTGCGTTCTCTAGGGCGACTCAATGACTGCAAATGTTCATTGCCAAGAGCGTGCATACGTGTGTGCATCGACCATTGGAGTCGAGAGATGGGTGTGAGTCCCTTCACATGGTGCAATTTCCAAGGCAAACCCAACACACAAGACCCTAAACCCTCTCCCCGTGATGGTGATGGTGTCAATCCCTCCCACTACACTCTACCCAATGCTTGGTTCCACATAAGTTGCCCCCCCCCCCCCCCCCCCCCCCCCGATAGTGACCTCTCAGTGCCAATTTATAGGTGTTGGCTGCTTGGATTATGGTAATCCCAGTGTGGTTAGGGTAATCTTAATCGGGGAGACAAAGCAAGTGGTGGGCCCGGAGTGGTTGACCCTTGCTTTGTTTTGGGGATGGTTATTAAAAGATGGGAATCTCTAGGTGGGCCTTTGTTATCCTCACCTAGAGAGAGGATATTTACAAAAGGGAAATTTACAATGGCTTGGGTGAAAACTGAAGATAATGGTAAAATAACCTAAAATTACTGAGATGGCATCGAGGTTGCGTGTTGCCGGTGAATGGCGAGATGCCGGTGCATTGGTGTCGAGCGTACTTCTTTTCGGAGTCGGCCGGGCCATGCCTTCGGCGCATTTTCTGTTTTTGTCGTTGGCGGCGCGTGCTTTGGATCCTTCTTCTTCCGTTTGTCGATGTCGTAGGCGTTTATGCATGTGTGTATGTATGTATATGTGGGAGCATGTGTGTGTGTGTATATCTTTTTTTTTGGTGGGTGAGTGCGTATATATATATGTATGTGCGCATGCGTGCGTGGGAACACGAGAAAGGGGGGGGATTATATAATGTATATTATATATAATTTATATATATTTTTCTCTCTTTTTTTTCCTGTTGCGGATGGCGGACTGTTTGCGCATGGCAGAAGAGAGAGGGGGGAGGAGTGTGGTGGGGGTGTGTGTGTGTGTGTGTGTGTGTGTGTGGGGTGTGGTATGCTGCGGACTGCGCGCGAGAGAGAGTGTGTGTGAGTGAGTGGTATGCTGCGGACTGCGGATGGGGAGAGAGGAGAGGTGGGGGGGAAGGTGTGGTGGGGTGTGTGTGTGGGGGTGAGTGTGTGTGTGTGTGGCTGCTGCCACAAGGCGAGAGAGAGAGAGATTTGTGTTGGCAGCATCCGGATGAGAAAGAGAGAGAGAGTTGGTGTGCTGCCGCAAGGCGTGAGAGGGAGAGGGGGAGGGTGAGGGGTGAGGGGATAAGGGATAGAGAGTGTGTGTGAGGAGAGTGAGGGAGAGAGGGTGTATGGCGGGGCATGGGTTTGTGTGGGTGAGAGGGAGAGGGGGAGGGTGGTGTGTCTTGCATGGGCTTAAGGACGAAGGACAACTAAGTCAATGGGGGGGGGAATATATCCGCGGGACGGGGGGAGAGAATGAGGCCGAAGGAGGGTGGGAAGGAGGGAGGGGGGGGGGGGGGAGGGGTGGGAGGATAGGGTAGAGGGTAAAGGGTAATGGGAGAGGGGTGAGTGTAAGAGTGAGAGGGGGGGTGGGGGGGGGGGGGGGGGGGGGGGGGGGGGGGGGGGGGGTGGTCTCACGCGGCTCACACCGAGGGAGCACGAGAGAGGGGTTGGGGGTTTCTTCCTAATTTCTGCCTGGCCGGGGAGGGGAGGGTAAATGGGGGGGGGGTGGGGGGGGGGGGGGGGGGGGGGGGGGGGGGGGGGGGGGGGGGGGGGGGAGGGAGAAGAGAGTTTTATCTGATGTCGTGGGACGTGGGGGGCAGGAAGGGAAAGATGAGTTACGGTGGGGGGGGTGTAGTTATTGAGGTGGAGGGGGGTGAAATGAGTTTTTTCTTTTTTTCTCTTTGATTTTCCGAAAGCCGGCTATCATTAGCCCTCTCTCTTTTGGCTAGAGGCATTCATGCTTCTAGCCCTTCTTCAGTTTCTTCAGCTGTAGTTAGAGGGTTCTCCCTCTTCTGGAATGTCTAGCACGAATTCTGGGTCAAACCTAAGAAAATACCTCTTCAGTCTCCATCCATTGACTCTAGTCTTGTGAATTCTCCCATCTGCCTCCATCAGCTTATAGCTGCCGTTGTCGTAGCGTTTCTTGATGATGAATGGTCCTTCCCATCTGGGCTGAAATTTCTTATCCTTCCTGGTATCAAATCTGTTGTCGTATCACACCACTAACATGCCTTTTTCCAGTCCTTTCTCTTTAAGCCCTTGATTGAAAGTGAGTCGGTGTCTTTCTGCCTGTGCCGCATAGTGATTGATTGCTTCTTCCCTATCCAGTTGTAGTCTCTCTAGATCCAAGATGTGGTTTTCAAGGTTTACGATTGGATGGTGGGTTTGGCTGGCCAAGACTCGTAAGCTGGCTATTTGTACCTCAATGGGTAGAATTGCCTCCTTCCCATAAACTAGATGGAAAGGGGTGAAACCTAGTGATGTTTGGAACGTTGTTCTCTAGGCCCAAAGAGCTGCCATGAGATGTTTATCCCAATCTCCCGTATGGTTGTTCACCTGTTTGGTGATGATCTTGCAAATCATTCCATTTACTTTCTCTACCAGACCATTGCATTGTGGATAGTATGGTGTGGAATGCCGACGTGTGATGCCTAACTTCTTCATCAGTTCTCCTACCACATCACCTCTGAATCCTGGTCCTCTATCTCATATTATCTCAAGAGGAGTGCCAAAACAGAAAACGATATGCTCGAAAATGAACTTTGCCACCTCTTGGGCTGTAATGCGGGTGGTGGCCGTTGCTTCTGCCCATCGCGTCATGTAGTCTACCCCCACAATGATGTATAGTTTACCTGATTGGGCCCTTGGTAAGGGACCAATTGCATCTATTCCCCATTTCTCAAACGGACCATATGAAATGATAGGGGTTTGTGGCTCGTAGGTTAGCGTGCGATCACTGGCCACTTGACAGGTCTTACATGTTTTACACCAATGGTGTACATCTCTGTTCAAACTAGGCAAAAAGTATCCTACTTGTAGAATCTTCCTACTGGTGATATCTAGAGCAAAATGACCACCGCAGACGCCGTCATGGCAGCTTGAGATTACCTCGGTGATTTCACTGGAGGTTGGCACCCGCCTGAGAATTTGATCTTTGCCCTTACAATACAAGTGGTCGTCTATAATGCTGTACCTAGTAGCCTTCCTTACCAACCATTGTTTTTGGCCTTTCGTGTGTCCTATTGGACATTCCCCTGTATTCAGGAAGCTAATGATATCAGGCATAACGTCACTGCCTTGAAAGAGGGGTAGCTTTAATTTGATTGCTCCTATGGAAGTATCTTGTATTCTTTCTTTAGCTAGTGCATCTGCCTCTTGATTTTCTGCTCTGGGAATGTGGAAGAGTCTTACCGCTTCAAACTTCTTCAGAAGGTCCTTAACTTGGCGAATTTGACCAAGTAAAGCCTGATTCTTGCACTCCCAGGTTCCATTTATCTGCCTTATCAAAAGTAAAGCGTCGCCGAACACATTCAAGCGCTGAATTTTGTGTGAAATACATTGTTCCAGCCCAAGGATTAGGGCTGCATATTCTGCCTCATTGTTAGAGTGGGAGTGTGATAACTGCCCCATGGAGAATACTCTTTCCTGCTGTTCATTGAAAATGACCATGCCTGCTGCAGACTGATCCATTGTTCTCTTGTATGCTCCGTCAAATAAAAGAGAGTGAGCTCTTTCTAGCTTAGGGCTCTCTTTATCTGGTGTTCCTTCCTTTGCTTCCGTGTTGACGTTCAGTTTCCTCTCGTAGTGGCGATGAGTGAGAATTCCTGCTAGACTAGCCCTGGTGGAGTTTTCTACTTGCATGGTGTAATCAAACTCTTGTAGTCTAATTAACCACTTTGAGATCCTAGATGAGACATCCATGTGTTGCATTACATAAGGAAAAACCTCTTCCATTGTCAGGATTACAAATGGTCTAGGCAAGAGATAGGAGCGGAATTTCGTAGTAGCAAACATCAGTGCCAGAACCATGTGTTCTACTTCGGTGAATCCCTTCTGTGATGGGGTCATGACCCGACTAGAGAAGTAAATAGGGCGCATGAAAGAAGTTTTGGGATCCTTTTGCATTAGTAATGCTCCCAGAGTATCATTTCCCACACTAGGGTTCACATAGAATGGCTCGTCCCACTTGGGGGGTGAAATAGTGGGAAGCTTAGATAGGACTTGCTTTACCTCAGTGAACTGCTGTTCATTCTCTTCACTCCATGAGAAAACATCCCTTTGGGTGAGTTGTTGTAGGGGAAGGACCACTTGAGATATCAAGTGAATGAACCTGCTTAAATATCTTACCTTCTGAAGGAAAGAAACCAACTACTTGGCGGTGGTGGGAGATGATAAAGATACTAGAGCCTGAATTTTGCTAGGGTCAGCCTCGATTCCTTTTGCTGAAATTACATGACCAAGGAGAGTGACCTTGCTCCACCAATGTGACACTTGTCCACGTTGAGTTGGCCACCCAGGGTTTGTAGCCTGGTTAAGCCATCATAGACTTTGCTTAGATGAAGGGCTCGTGAGCTATAGATGCAAAAATCATCTATGAAAACCCGTATTGATGTTCCAAAGTAGGGTTGGAAAACAAAGGTCACATAGCGTTGAAATGTGGTTGGGGCGTTGGTGAGGTCAAATGGCATCACTCTGTAGGCGAAACATCCCCAAGCTGTGATGAAGGTTGTCTTCTTTTGATCCTCCTCCGCAATGCTAATCTGGAAGTAGCCTGAGTAGCCGTCGCATACTGTGTAGCGTTCGTGACCTGCCACTTCATTGAGTATTTCGTCTTGGAATGGGAGGGGGAAATGGTCCCTCTTCGTGGCTGCATTGAGAGGCTTATAATCCACACAGACTCTCCATTTACCATTTTTTTTTGGTGTGACTACTACTGGGGAGACCCATTTTGAGTCTTCGACAGGGTAGATGAAACCTGCTTGTAGCAAAATCCTTACTTCTTTAAGCAATGCCTCTTGTTGAATCACTCCAAGTCTTCTGAGCTTCTGTACTACAGGTTTACTGCCTTCCTTGAGTTTTATGTGGTGCTGCACTACTGTAATTCCTGTGATCTTATCATAGCCATTAATGAACAAAGTAGTGAAGTTGCCTAACATAGAGACATACTCCTTCCTCTCTTCATTGGTTAACTCATTTGAGAGCATTTTTTGTAGCTTACTTGCATCCTCCAATGACTACTTACTTGATGGTCCCTCTTCATTTGCTGAGGTTGCTTCAGATTGTGTTAATCTGTTTGGGTCTTTAAGAACGACTCCCATTACTTCGATGCTACTGTCACTCCTGTCGGTGGTGGTTGTGTCTTCTCCTGAGGTAGACGAGGAGTCGCTGGTGGACTCGTCTTCTCAAGCCTCCAAGATCATATTGCGCTGCTTCCCAGTCCTCATGTCGTAGAATATGGACTTCCCTTTAGCATCCTTCATCTAGATCATCCCGGTGCTCCAGTCTTGTTTTGCTTCCATGGCCATAAGCCAAGGACTTCCAAGAATGATGGGGTAGCCCTCTCCTTTGTGTGGCATGACAAAGATGTCTACCTCCACTTCCGTATTGAATGCTTTTACTTTAACCGCATTTACAATGCCTACACATTTTACTCTTACATTGTTTGCCATCTTGGCTCGGCAAGGTGCCGGCCTACTTACCTCTAGACCTAGATGGTGCATCATCTTTTCACTCATGACGCATATTTGCACGCCACCATCAATGTAGACGTTTGAAATCCGTTGCCCTTTGATGTGAGCATCCATGGTTGGCAAGATGTCGTCGAGATCCCTCCCAGAGATAGCCCGAGCTATCTGTGGTTTTGATTTCCTGGTACTTACCATCTTCGTCCATTGCATCCTCATTCTGGGTGCAAGGTGGAGTAATTGGGGCCACGTTATCTTCGGGCCCTGCATTAACACATCCTGAACTAAGTCATAGGGTTGTGCCTCCTCACCTAGTGAGAAGTCCATTATGTCTATCTTCCGCCGCGGTTTAGCTACTTGTTTGCTAGACTCGGCTTTCCCTTTCATCTTCTCTTCCTTTTGAGATGCCTCCTCGTGCCTCGCATGTTTCACTCCCATAGCATCCACTTCTTCTACCTTCGCTTTTCCTTTGTGCTTCTCTCGAGCTGACCTTCTACCTTCGCCTTCCCTTTAGCCTCTAAGCTAATGACACTCACCGCTTGGTTCACCGCAGGTGGTGGGGGTAGTGGCGGAATGAGAGGTTGGGGTGCTGGTTGCTGTTGTATAGGTGGTCGTAAGATTTGGATTGCTGGGATTGGTCCTGGCAGTCTTGGTGGTGGTCTTACTCTTGGCGGAGTGATCTGATTCTATCTCCCCCCTCTATTAAAGTTTTGCCTTCTTGGGTGTGGGCAGTAGTACATTCCATGGTCGTCTTCTCCGCAATTGTAACAGTGGTATTCTGGGTTCTGCCTTCGTTGTCCTCTTCCTTGTTCTGGATTTCTGCCAGATGCATGCCCTTACTGCACCAGATGCACAGATAAACTCTCTAGTTGGGTGGTGATGCGACTCAGCAGGTCTTGCTGCTCTTCTGCTGTCTCCTGTGGTTGGACTCTATGGTTGGCTGTTGCAGCCACTGGGGTTGGTCGGGCCGAGCTTGTTTCCTCTGACTCGTTTACTCTTGCTTGCATGCGCAGCTTCTTGTCTTTAAGGTGGGCTACTTCGACTGCCAACTCATATGTTGCAGGAAACCTTCCCTTCACCTTCTCTCTAAGTGGCGACCATAGACCAGCAATGAAACGGTCCTTCTTCAAGAAATTAGGCGCTCCTTCGCCTTCCTCCAGTGTGGCAACCCATCTCTCCCATAGGTCCACAAACTTTGATTCATAGGTGGCGTACTCCAGTAGGCCTGCCTGCTTTAATTCTGTCAATAGCTGCCATAGCTTCTCTGAGGTTGTGCCTCCACCAAACCTCTTTACAAAAGCAGCCCTTAACACATCCCATGCATTCTTGGTAGCCTGGGGCAATGCATTGTACCAGGACTTGGCCTCTACTTTCATCGGTAGAGGAAAAATTCTACGTCGTGAAGCGTCGTCATCTTTGTTGGAGACGACACAAGCAATGTCAAAATCATCCAAAAAGTCGGTGGTGAGATCTTCTCCCTTGTTTCCATTGAACGTGGGGAAAGAAACACTTGCCATGGTGGTGACTCGGGAAATTACAAACCTTTTTTTTTTAAAAAAAAAACATCAACAACAACTGCTCATAGGGGTTTCTTTCAGGGGCGAATGGATAGGCTAAAACAGGATAAAAATACAGACATTAAAGAAATGATGGTAATCTAGTATGGGGAGAATGATGGGGTTTGGGGAATCGAGGATTTCTCCTAGTACTGCCGCACCAAATAGGTAGATGATCTTCTGTTGGTAGAAGACTTTCCTATCCACATAGATGTTTACATGCATATGCTGTAGGAATCTGAATAGGAATGCCGTCGGCCCGCTTTCCATTATGCACAAAGGGTGAAATACCTACTTACACTCTTACCATGCCAGTGTTGATGAGTCGGCACATCCACAAGAGGTCGTCACCTTTCATGGGTTCTCCCCTTCCTTCGTTCCTCAGCATGTACGGGGTGATGGCGATGCGTCTGACCACTCCCAGTCTCTTGGCTAACAGCAATTGTAGGTAATTTCCGTAATCGGTGTGTTGCATGAATTCTACTCCATTCTGCTTCAACTCATCTCCAGCCCACTGGGTCTCTCCCGTGGTAGAGAGCTTCTTCAGGATAAGTTGTACAGGGAGGGGAGGAAGGTCCTCCACTCGCTTCCCAAAATAGCGAGAGCAGTAGCTGAACCACTCCTCTCTAGGACATGGGAATCTTCTCACCACTTCTTCTTCTGGATTGTCGAAGTGGATTGGTAGCACTCGCATGCATCGTGCAAATCGGTAGGCGACCTTCCGCCGCTTTCCTTCGGGTGACTTCTTCTTTGACAAAGTGGGTACAACCCGGCTCTCTGAGCTTGAAGCACTTGCTTGGCCAGATGCTTCTCCCTTCGGGGTCATGTGTTTCCAGGCTAGCCTATTTTCTCCTTGCCCTTGGCTCGAGCAGCCCCTTTAGGCCACTTCGGGGTTTTATCTTTGACTGCTGTCTCTTTAGGGAAAAGAGGCCTTACCGTCTGCTCTCCTTCCTTGACGTGAATGACCTCCTTGCGATGAATGCCAATGTAGAAGACTTCAGCTCTTCCGCTGCCTTCGTTGCTGGCACTCATTGACCGTGTGCCTTGATTGACAACAGTGATGGAACCTCACCAATCTCCTGCCTGATGCTTTCGATTTATAGTTAGAACGAGCGATACGAGATGGAGAATTTACCTCTTGAATGTTGATGACATTGCAGCCTAGCAGCAGCACCTCAATGAAGGGGGCTAGGGCCTCCTTCGCCTCTTCTTCTTCCGTCCTCCAGTTAGAAAATTCCTTTAGCCACTCGTCCATGATTGATAGTGTGCGTCACTTTCAGCATTGTAAACTGAAGGGGTCTTAGAAAAGCCCTCCTCCGTGGGGGCACCAAATGACGGACGCAAAGCAGACCCCGAACCCCGACGGCCTCTAAAACGCCGGGGGCCGAATGGCTCGCCTCGAGCCTGCCACGGTAAAGCGAACGGGGGGCACCACCTAGCTTTGAGAGGCTAGGACGCAAAGCCCACGATGATATGAACACCGCAAGCCTACACACACACACACACACACACACACACACACACACACACACAGAGAGAGAGAGAGAGAGAGAGAGAGAGAGAGAGAGAGAGAGAGAGAGAGAGAGAGAGAGAGAGAGAGAGAGAGAGAGAGAGAGAACACTCACAATTGATAAAAACAACCTCGGGGGGTGTGAGGGTGATTTATTTCTGTAATATTTACAAGATGGCATGCCGTGGTGGTAGAGAGGTAGGGGGAAGAGATGGTGCAACCTACTTGGTGCGTTCTCTAGGGCGACTCAATGACTGCAAATGTTCATTGCCAAGAGCGTGCATACGTGTGTGCATCGACCATTGGAGTCGAGAGATGGGTGTGAGTCCCTTCACATGGTGCAATTTCCAAGGCAAACCCAACACACAAGACCCTAAACCCTTTCCCCGTGATGGTGATGGTGTCAATCCCTCCCACTACACTCTACCCAATGCTTGGTTCCACATAAGTTGCCCCCCCCCCCGCCCGATAGTGACCTCTCAGTGCCAATTTATAGGTGTTGGCTGCTTGGATTATGGTAATCCCAGTGTGGTTAGGGTAATCTTAATCGGGGAGACAAAGCAAGTGGTGGGCCCGGAGTGGTTGACCCTTGCTTTGTTTTGGGGATGGTTATTAAAAGATGGGAATCTCTAGGTGGGCCTTTGTTATCCTCACCTAGAGAGAGGATATTTACAAAAGGGAAATTTACAATGGCTTGGGTGAAAACTGAAGATAATGGTAAAATAACCTAAAATTACTGAGATGGCATCGAGGTTGCGTGTTGCCGGTGAATGGCGAGCTGCCGGTGCGTTGGTGTCGAGCGTACTTCTTTTCGGAGTCGGCCGGGGCATGCCTTCGACGCATTTTCTATTTTTGTCGTTGGCGGCGCGTGCTTTGGATCCTTCTTCTTCTGTTTGTCGATGTTGTAGGCATTTATGCATGTGTGTATGTATGTATGTGTGGGAGCATGTGTGTGTGTGTATATCTTTTTTTTTTGTGGGGTGAGTGCGTATATGTATATGTATGTGCGCATGCGTGCGTGGGAACACGGAAAAGGGGGGGGGTTATATAATGTATATATATATATATATATATATAATTTATATATATTTTTCTCTCTTTTTTTTCCTTTGGCAGATGGCGGACTATTTGCGCATGGCGGAAGGAGAGGGGGGAGGAGTGTGGTGGGGTGTGTGTGTGTGTGTGTTTCAACTGCTGCCGAAAGGCGAGTGTGTGTGGGTGTGTGGTATGCTGCGGACTGCACGCGAGAGAGTGTGTGTGAGTGAGTGGTATGCTACGGACTGCGGATGGGAGAGAGAGGAGAGGTGGGGGGGAAGGTGTGGTGGGGTGTGTGTGTGTGTGGCTGCTGCCGCAAGGCGAGAGAGAGAGATTTGCGCTGGCGGCATCCGGATGAGAAAGAGAGAGAGAGAGTTGGCGTGCTGCCGCAAGGCGTGAGAGGGAGAGGGGAAGGGTGAGGGGATAAGGGATAGAGAGATTGTGTGAGGGAGAGTGAGGGAGAGAGGGGGTATGGCGGGGCATGGGTTTGTGTGGGTGAGAGGGAGAGGGGGAGGGTGGTGTGTCTTGCATGGGCTTAAGGACGAAGGACAACTAAGTCAATGGGGGGGGGGGGGGGGGGGGGGGGGGGGGGGGGAATATATCCGCGGGACGGAGGGGAGAGAATGAGGCCGAAGGAGAGTGGGGAAGGGGGCGGGGGGGTGGTCTCACGCGGCTCACACCGAGGGAGCACGAGAGAGGGGTTGGCGGGTTTCTTCCTAATTTTTGCTTGGCCGGGGAGGGTAAATCGGGGGGGGGGAGAGGGGGAGGATGGTATGTAAAGAAAATGGGGGGGGGGGGAGAGTGCGAGAGTTTTATCTGATGTCCGTGGGGCGGGAAGGGAAAGATGAGTTACGGTGGGGGGGTACTGAGAGTGGGGGGGGGGGGGAATGAGTTTTTTCTTTTTTTTTCTTTGATTTTCCAAAAGCCGGATATCATTACCTGGATTCCACATTATGCGCATGTGGCAAAACCTTTGTATCAACTTTTGAGAAAGAGCCAAAAGTTTCAATGGGAAGAAATGCATACCCATGCCATGAGAAAATTAAAGAAGTTGCTGCTTATGTCTCCAACTTTGAGAAAAATAAACTATGAATGTGGAAGATATGTAATTGTGACAATGGATACTAGCCCCACAGGAACTGGATGGGCGATTGGACAAGATGATGATGATGGCAAGTGATATGTGGTGAGGATTGGAGCAAAAGTCCTAAGTGCTTGTCAACGCAACTATCCACAGGTAAAAAGAGAGTTATGGGGAGTAGTCACAACATTGAAATGTGACAAAGAGTATTTGATAGGAGACTGATTGTCTACCCCTTCCTCTAATGATCACAAGCTGCTCAACTCACGACTTAACTATGTTGAGATGGATTGGCTACATAAAGTCCTTGAATCTAGAATTTAAGAATATTGCAAGGAAAGATAATCCAGTTGCGGATATGCTTTCAAGAGCAAGGTATGAGAATGAAGAAGACATGGTTGTCGAGGGCGATGATGTAGGCACACAATTCTATAGTATCTCTCATGCCAAGGGTGATCATGTTTGCCTGTCAAATGCACTTCATTCATTTACAAAGGACCTATATCAAGGTGACTGGTTGCTCATTGGACGCTATCTAAGTACTTTGACAAGGCAAGCAGGGTGGACTGATCAAGAGTTCAAAAGAATACATAGAAAGGCCGATAGATACTTTTTGAAAAATGGGTACTTATGGAAGCGTCCAAAACAAAGAAATGAAATGCCCTTGAGATTCGTGAATGATAAGGACTCTCAAAATGAGCTTATGAAATAGTTTCATGAGAGTCTTTATGTTGGACATAGAGGCGTATGGGCCACCTTTACTAAAATGAAAGAGAGGTATTGGTGGAAAGGTATGTATAAAGATGTATCTCACTTTGTGGAGTCTTGTGAAACCTGTCAAATGTATTCAAAATGTACGTCATCGTGATGGATTGCACCGTACTTACCCATTGGCCATGCATTATAAGTGGGTGGTAGATCTGGTTACAATGCCATTGGGCTTATGGCAAATGAGATACATAGTGCTTGCACGAGAAGACTTAAACAACCAAGTTGAAGGTCGTGCTCGAAGAACAAAAAGCACAAAAGGGGTATCTAAGTTCCTCTTGGATGATGTAGTTAGTCGTTATGGCTATGTTGGGAAAATAATAGCGGACACGGGTGAGTTGGATGCTGACAAAGCAAGGGAGTTTTTCTCTAGGTTGGGCATTAAACTTGCTCTCACTACTACATATAATCCTGAGGGAAATGGTAAATCAGAGCATGGGCATCCTCCTATTATTAAAGCTTTGGCTAAGACCTACAAATCTAAAATGGGAGAGTGACCTAGGTTATTGCCTTATGCTTTATGTGATGATCGTACAACTCATAGCTCAGTTATGGGTTATATGCCTTTTGAGTTGATGTATGGTCAGAAACCTATAATGCCAATTCAGGATGTAATTCCCACATGGAATGTACTACCTTAGGAAGATGGAACGAGTAGAGAAGACCTTCTTGCTTTGTGTATATACAACAGTTAGAAAGAAGGCCTCAAGATATTGAGAATGCAGTAGCACGATTGAAAGATGCAAGGTTAAAGAATAAAGACAGATATGATAAGAGGCACAGGCTCAGACCTAAAGCTATTGAGGAAGGTGATTGGGTGTTGGTGTATGACAGTAGTCCTGAAAACCAACATTTAACAATAAGAAATCTTTCAAAGAGATGGTTTGGTCCTTATGTGGTTCATCATGTACATGGGAATGAAAATTATATCTTGCATGAATTAGATGGGACAAAAATGAAGATTCCTATCGCAGGGAAAAGAATCAAGTTATCCAAAAGAAGAGGTGATACAAATCCCTTTGATTCACACAAAGTCAGAATGAAGGCTCTGATGAAATGGTATGGATGTGGATGAAGAACAAGAGGATGATGTGTTAGATTACGTTGAAAGCAATGATGAAATCGACATGTATGTGGACTTATATGAAGATTGAACCTGCTGCAAAAAGATATGTGTGGCACATGTTAGAGGATGTGCAGGTTTAGAGGGGGTGGATGTTGTGCCATGGCACGTGTACAATGTGAAAATAAAAATATCTACCTCACTCTTTATGTTTTTAATGTGTGGGACCAAATACTACAATGTACATAGTGTGATATATGCAAAAACGGATGCCATGGTTGCAGGCGTGTACATACGTTGTCGGGCAGGCGAGGCAGGGAACGTGGCACCGTGGAATGTTTTAGCACATTAAAGAATTCCTAATTTGCTTTAGTAATGTACACATGTCAAGTGTTTCGAAGTGGCACGCTCGTTTTGCCTAGAAAGTTCAATGCGGGCAATGTTGGCAAAAAAAACAGGTTTTGTGCATGCGCATAAAAGACATGTACAAAGTGCTTAGCAAGTGGAAGAATGAGGTTCAACATGAAATTTGAGCCCAATGGCTTTTTTCCACAAATGTAGGGATGTTTCCCAGCTCGTTTGGGCTTTTTATGCACAAAAAGGGACATTTTTGGGCTAAAATGGCTAAAAATGGCCATAAAATTGTCAAAAAATAGCCTAAAAATAGCTCAAAATAACTCAAAATGCCACATCAATGATGGTTCCATCGTTGCCAAAGTAGGGAGGGAAGTTTTAGAGCCAAGAATGAGCTCATTTGGGCATATAAGCAAGGAGATACAACCATTCCACAGGGTGCTAGTGCAGCCTCCGTGCTGCTTCCACTACATGGTTGAGGATGTGAGGCCTCCAATTAGTGTTTCCCCTCCTCAAATAATTACTTGGGCTTCTTCAATGAAGTGCTGAAGCTTTCATGAAATGGTCACGACGAGAAATCAAAGCGGGTCAAATGAGCACTGCATCTGTGCAATTGGGAGCGAGGCTACACCTAATCTTCACACACACACAAGAGTTTTGAGTTAGTATTGGTTCTTTTCCACATTGGATCTTTCATGGATAGAGTTTTGTTCTATTTGAGTGTGTTTTTGGCTTTAAATCATCAACGCCTTTGCTTGATTTTGCTACGAATCCTCACAGTCAGAGGCCCAACGCTTTCCTAGTCGCACTGCGCACTTCTTGACACCGGTTCAGGAACAAAAGGTTATTGAAAACCTAGAGAATGGAGTCAGTAATATTGATATGGATGGCAAAGGTATATATGACAAATTTTCCAATTGTGGAAGAGGGCTAAGCTGATTTCACAAGAAGGAATTTGAGTATGTTACATGTATGGGGAATACGGGTACTTTGCAGCACAATGTCTTGACATTCTGAAAGCTGAAGTGACGGAGGGGAAGATGGAAGAGCTAGTACTGGTGCAGGTGATCAACAAACTTGTCATTGAAAGATCCCAAAGGAGTCAATCACATGGTATAAGCAAAGTGAAGAGAACCAAAAGTGAGAAAAGCAAAAGGCTATCTAGAATGCTAGTAGTGTTATCTAAGATGAAAGTCATCAAGTATAAATTATTACTAAAAAAAGGAGAGTGCATCATCGCACCCCAAACATCACTAGAACAAGCTACAACTTGCGAGTAGCCCGTATTGAACCATCTTTTAAAAACCCAGAACGCTACATTTTTTCCAAAATATACCCTTCACAAACATGCTTAGATGGTCCGTCCAAAGGGGCAATGAGGCAACATCAAATATTTGCAAACGTAATAAATTGATAAAATTTAGATGCCCAAATTGTGCATGCCGTAGTGTAGCATCTAAAACAGGTTTTAAATCTATAACTACATTTGAAATTTTTTTCGCATACTTGTGAGAAGAATTGAGCTTGTATAACCCACAAGAGAAGGACCTTATGCCACATTAATATCACCTGAATTCAGATCATGAATAGTGTATGTGTCAACCTCAAATTTTACAACAAGACCAAGTCTTGCTATTGCAAAATTTAGAAAAGAAATGTTTCTTGATCCCAAGCACAAAAAGTACATTAGAAAGTGTGAAGAAATTGCCATTAATTATAGTGAGTACAATCTTTTTGACTCCTTGAAGTGGATAAGAGGACTTGTTGATACAAGTGACCTACCACTAGGAAGGATATGAAGAGAAGCAAACAAGTCACAATGAGATGTAATGTGCTTTATAGCACAAGTGTCAAAATACCACACATGTGAATTTGCAACCTAAATCATGCATGCATCATGGATAGAAGGGCCATACTAACACTACACACTAGAAGCCCATTCTGCATCAACAACTAGACTTGCATATTTTTCAATGGCTATATTTGAAAAAGATTCACTTTATTTCTTACATGCCTCTTTAGCCTTTATCTTAGGGCATTCCTTTATCAAATGATCAATAGCTCTACAATAGTTGCAATGCAACCTTTTCTTTTCTCTTTCAAAAAAATTACCAGATTGATTGATGTTATGGGAGGCATTTGTCATAGATGGTTTGCAACGTGAAGAAGGAACATTGGAAGTAGCAACATTGTTATTGCTACCTCTTCTTTATGTAACAATAAAGCTTGATCAATATCACATTGTTTAGCCCCATTGTTTCTTGACTTAGTCTCTTTTAATAGCAAAATGACCAATCCATCAAGCTTAACAACACTATGAATGCCCTATGTAACAAGCCTCAAAGTGGAAGCAAATAACTTATAAAAATTTGATAATGTATTCAAGATGATCTGCACAAGTGAGTGGTTCAAAACGACTTCACCGTCAAGTAGGAATTAGTTACTCATTGATATCTGTGATTTTAGCAAGCAAAATTTCCATTTCATCTTCCTCATGCTTGATTTTTTATTCTAGCTATTTGTAGATATATGATTTTTTTGTCTCATTAAGATCTACATACAGTCCAATAGAATGTCCCAAGCCTGTTTGTTATTTTGGTTGAAAGAATGTGAGGATTATGATGCGCTTGATAAATAGCACAATTATTATTGTGAAGCCTACACATCTCTACTATCCCAGCGAGCCTATTCAACTATAGGTAAAATTTCCGTAGTAGTAGGAGCATAACTACTAGAACCTACAACATTCTCCAAAGAACCTGCATGGTGCATCATGCAAACCAACAAAAAAATTTGTTTATCAACAAACAACATCTTGAAAACATCATTGCTCTTAGCCATAGTGAAAGACTGAACCTGAAGTACAAAATACCCAAACTAAGTATAAAGTATAGAAAAATTATGCGTGTGCTATATAGCACAAACCACATATACTGTCAAAGACCTGTTATGTAGAGATTAAAATGGGACAAAATTATGCAAAAAAGGAAAAAAATCATATACATAGTATTCGCAATAGCAAAAACGGAGGAATTTTTTAGCTACAGTGCTAATTTCATCAAACACAAGGATCCCACCACCTAGAAGAACTATACTCTATTATGGGGAAGGTTTCCACCACACAAAAGGACAAAAGAAGCTATTTTTTAGCCTCAGTATCCGTAGTAGCAAAAATGGAGGAATTTTTTAGCACCAATGCTAATTTCATCCAAGACAAGGATCCCACCACCTAGACCAACTATACTCTATTATGGGAAAGGTTTCCACCACACAAAAGGACAAAAGAAGCTATTTTTCAGCCTCAATACCAACCTCAAAAGACTGATCATAAGGAAAGTTAATAAAGGGAATTCTCTACCCCCCACCCCCCTCCCTCTCTCTTAAAATTGAGCACATCCAAGCACACACTTGAAATGATTTTTTATTCAAGTTGAATTACCATTTGTGAAACCCCTCACCATTGAACTCCTCAATGTTCCTCTCTTCCATGGTGTAATGAAGGGTCTTATTGTTGGGGTATAAAGCCCAATGTGGTCGCCCAGGTAAGTGGGCGGGCCGCCAGGTATGTACACATATTCTTTTGTAAAAACCTAATAAGAACTCACTATGCTCTACACATTACAGTAGAGCAAGTTCACCATATCGTCGTGCTCTTCTTCTCGCACTCTCTCTCGCGTCGCACTTCCGCTCGTACTCCTTCAACTGGTATCAGAGCTCAGATCGAGGCTCGGGGCAGCACTGCAGAAGGCTAGAGTCACCAGCTCAGATTGGAGTGAAATTCGACAGGCGAAGACACGGCCCCAAATCCTGTGGGTGAGCCCAAAGGCCTCGGTGTTCTCAGAATTTCATTCTGAGGTCATCTCGGCCACCGGTCGGCTTCGACAAAGTTCTGCGCAGGCCATTTTCGACTACGTGGTCTCGACGGGTGCAGATCCGACTCTGCAAATTTGGGGTTTTCGGCCTACGAATGCAGGTGCTGAGGATATCGACACTCCCAGAGTGTTGATTTGTGGCTGTCTACACATCGAAGGATGGCTCACAGTTCTTGGAGGCGTGTCACATACGTCCGTGAAGTGTTCCCAATTGAAGTTCTTTTGCAATACGTCCGTGAAGTGTTCCCAATTGCAAAAGGACTTGCAACCACTTTATTGAATTGGGAAATCAATTTGTAACTCACTTGAGTACTTTAAAGGAGTAACCACAACTAAAAGGTGTCAAAATACATAACCAATTTTTACTTTTGAAAGAGACTGGGAAAATGCAAGAAAACCTTGGCGAAACTATCCATGAAGTTGTGAGCCAGATTTCCAACTCGCGTGAGTATCTTGAAAAGCTCATAGCTATTGAGGGACATAATAGGGAGTGTCCTTATGTCAAACTTCATAACATTTGGGAGCCGGCAAAACTACATGCTCACCCCTATTGAAGGTTATATGCCAACATGCTTTGTCAGCACACCTACTAAGTCCTTGACTTATGAAACGATTGAATCAGTATCCAACCCCACCACAACAGGTTTTCAAAGTTGAAAACCTAAGCATTACCTAGATAAATTGCCCATTCAGAATGTGTTGTGCTAACGTATGCTGTTAGCAGATCCGTTGGCAAAAAATATTTGTAAGCTGCCCATCCAACATGGGATGAATAGCAGCAGTAAGAGTGAGGTACTTTCCCCCAACCACTTACAGACAGTCTTCCATGACTGATGATAAACTATGACTCAACCATTGAGTATCCAGCCATATATTTCATATGGAGTGGAGACAACCAACTAGGTTGAAAGCGGGGTGGGATGAAGTAAGCTCATAGAGTTTAGACCATCCAGCCACAGACACCCATCGTGAGCCAGTGCCTTGTATGGCAGGGTGTAAACTCGTAATAAATCTGCAGTAGAGATTGCACTTGCAATGCAAAAAGGTGCAGAAAGAATAAAGTCCATGAATTTGCATGCTGCTCCAAATAATTCACTGTTAAACACAAGGGCTCATAACACATAGTGTGCATGCATTTAACACAAACTTATTGTTGACCGCTGGGTCAACAACACAACATAACTCAAGTTTCATTACAAAGTCTTATCTTCTACGAGTTATGAAATGATGCGGATTATGGCTATAAACGTCATTTGTAATGAGTAGTTATTCTAGTTTCAGAAGCCGGGATGCAATGCGACTTCCAGATTGTAAATACAAAGCCATTTGACCCTTTCAACCCCATTTTTGGTTAAACCTAAGGTAGCCTTAGTATATAAGGTACCTAGGTCATTTTGTAAGAGGACTTTTTATCATAATCAAAACTTAGCGCTGCCGTCTACTGTGTGTGAGAGAGAGAAAGAGAGTGAGCGTGAGCTTTATCCTCTCGCTACGCCCGGCTCGCTCAACACATTGGAGATCCGACTGCACCATTGTTGTAGGCTCGAGGAGAGCTACACAACAACGCCAAGCATTCCACGCGAGACGAAGCGCACACGCCGACGCATCTACGAGCTATTTGTGGCCGTAAGTGTATCAAACGATGTCTGTTTTCTGGGTACTAGTAGTCTATAGAATCGTGGCGACATAAGCTACGCATAGGTACTCATAAATTTCAGTTTCGGGCACTTTCAAAATTCTGCTCTGTCATCCTACGCGTTTTCCGCAGATGGGTTTAGAGTGAGGGTTTTGAGTGTAGAAGCTTAGGGACAGGTGTATCCTAGTGAGGGGATGGTGTTCCTTAAGTTTCGTACAAATATGGCATGATTAGGTGAGTTACCTTCTATATGTGTGTATGTGGCTAGGTGGTGTAGTTGAGGGTAGTGAGGTTCTTGATTGTGGTTTAGTTGGCCTTCCAGAGTGTTGTATGTGTAGGATGGTCTCAGCCTGACAAGCTTAAGATATTTCCTCCGTGTGCCTATCGCGTCATATGTGTCCTCGATTGACATTATGTTGATCTATGTAGTGTTTGCATGCACTTCATGGGTGTGTGAGTCGCTCCCGTCCAACATTGGCACCGCTGTCGGGGACACAAGGACCTAAGTAGGTTTCCTACTAACACACGTGTGATGGTTGCTTGATTTAGTTTCGGCTAAAGAAAGCATTTTTCTTAAGTGGATCCAGAAGAGGATATTCCGCGATCAAGTGGATAGCTAGGAAGCGTGTGTCTTACCGAGGGTCTGCGACTAGATAGGTTTAGTTAGGATCTGTGGATTAGAGTAGTTGTTGGTGGTCGAGTGATTTGTGAGGTGATAAAAGCGTTTACTAGTCCGTGTGTAGCAGTGAAGCGTTTTTCTACTCATAGATGCAAAACCCCATATGATTTGTAGGAGTAGCTTTAGGTAAGTGATCCGATTCTGATCTAGAGCTATTCATCACTGAATTATTTGCTAAAGTGCTTGATTGCATTTGAAATCACGGAAAAGTGTGCTTTTGAGGGTAAAAATGCATTAAACAATCTTTTGTGGATATTTTTGTATGACTGACTGATGCTGTGCATATAAAAGAGCATTTGTAAGGGTTCTATGAAGAAAACCTGCAATTCTGTAAACATAGACATCCTACGCGTAGGATGTCTCAAGGGGGTTCTGGAGACCAAATTTGAAAATTTTGACTACACCAGTGTGTTCAGAGGGTAGGTTTTACCGTAGTAACATATTGACTTGGGTGTTTTTCCCTATTTTTGTTGACCAAAAGCCAAAAGGCGGAGTCAGAAAACGTAAAATTTCAGAAAGGGCTCAAATTGAGTGATTTTTGCATGTTTTTGCAATTGTGAAGCATACTTGCACTTGCTGAGAGCATAAGGAAGCATCAGGGACACTTCAGTCTCAAAAAATTAGCAGTAGACATCCTACGCGTAGGATGTCTATAGGGTGATCTGGTGGAAATTTTGAAAATCTCAGGTTACCAGTGTGTTCAGAAGGTAGGTTTTACCCTATTTTCACCTGGAAAGGGGAACTTGACCATATCTTGACAGGATAAGGCCAGATAGACTGAAATTGCCAGACATCCTACCCAAATTGTGCCAAGGCATTATTCCAAGACCAAAACCATAGGATGGCTGCAGGAGCATGATCTGCATGATATATTAAGTGACTAAGAGAGTTTTCATCTCATTTGGGGGAGAAACAGGGGTCCTAAGCAGACTTTAGCACTTTTGACTGAAAAAGACTAAAACAGCTAAAATTGGGGTCTTTTGAAATCCAAACCAAAATCTGAGCATACCACTGGGTTGTTGACATCAAGGGGAAGCTTTGGGTCAAGTCTGGGGTCAAACAGGCCAAAAAGACATCCTACGCGTAGGATGTCATATGTGTGATTTTGCACTCCAAACTTAATTTTGAGCATACCACTGTGATCAGCACTCTAAGGAGAGTCTGTGGTTCAAATTTAGGGATTTTCTGAGCAGTTAGACATACTACGCATAGGATGTCTAAGGCATGATTTAGAGGCCAAATTCAAACTGTGGACATAGTAGGGTGTTGTATAGCCTTAGGCAAGCCTCCTAGGCAAATTTGGTCCAATTTAAAGTTGATTTGACTTAGGAATTCATCAGAACAGACATCAGGCTTTTGGAACAGATTCTTGATCATTTGACCAACCTATAGGTGTCAGAATCAAAAAGTAAAAGTAGCTGTGAGTTTAGCACATCAAGGGGAAGCTACAGTGCAAGTTTGAGCTGAAACAGAGCAAACAGACATCCTACGCGTAGGATGTCTCCAGCTTGATTTAGGACTCCAAACTAACCTATGAGCACACCACTGTGATCAGCACATCAAGGAGAAGCTAGGGTGAAAATTTCAAGTCATTCTGAGCAAAAAGACATCCTACGCGTAGGATGTCTCAAGGACCTAAAAGTAGGATGTCTCAAGGCCATTTTTAGGTCCAAATGAAATTCTGAGCATACCATTGTGTTGCTGGACTTAAGGGGAGTCTCTAGACCAAATTTTGTTAAATTCTGAGCATATAGACATCCTACGCGTAGGATGTCTCTAGGCCAGTTTTAGGATCCAACTGTACTTTTGACCATACAGAAGTGTTCACAGTGTCATAGAGATCCCAAATCTTCTTTCAAAATTGAATTTGGACTCATTTTGACCATTCTAAACTGCATTTTACTGTTTTGGCCATAACTTTCACAAACGGTATCGGATCGGAAAAGTTTTTATATCAAAACGTAGCCTGAGAGCGCCTCTACAGATCTTAGAGCAAAAATTGAACTATATGTATGCCTGCGGCAACCATTTAGGTCAACTTTGAAAAAAAAAATCGTTTAAGGCCTCAAAATGCATCCTGAAGTCAGGGGTGTCTAAAAGCGACAATTTACGAGAATTGTGACGAAACGGTTGCGGTTTTGGACATAGTTTTGACTTCTCCCTAACCAAAGCACTTGAACACAGTGGACTAAGTCTACTTGAACCAAGCAAAAGCTCTTAAGCCCAGAAATCATGTCTACTCTAGATTCAAACGCAGCTTACACAAGCTTGGAGATCCCGACGATAGAGGAATATCCTCCCACAATGGATCTTCCAAAGTTGCAATTAATAAAGATCCATCTTGTTGAGAGAGTTTGGATGAGTGGTCATGAGAGTGAAGGACTATATAGATACATTGACGACAAGGAGATCAATCTTTATAGGTGCTCAGATCCATACCTAGAAGAGATAACGGATTACAAGCGCTTATATGTCTACACATACGGAGTCGAGTGTCAATGGAGATCTATAGTTGTCGACAAGTATGGACGGGAATACAGAGTTGTAGAAAGCACAAATCCACAGACTGTATTAGAAAGAGGTGGATATTTGGTCAATGAAGGACCACAAATGCCTCCACCAAACACGAGAATTCCTATAGGAATTCCAAGAAGAGAGCCACCAGGATTCCCTTCAAGAGCGATAACGAGAGAAGGATTGGGAGAGTCTCTGGTTAGACTTGTAGACAATCGATGATTTAGACCATCCCAAGTCCAGAAATGGGTAAACAGAAAATACTCCGGAGATAAAGATCCGAGAGATCACGTAACGGCTTTTAGAAGAGCGATTACAGCAGAGGAAGTTTCAGATTTTGCGACACAGTTTGCGGGATTTGGATTGACTCTAGGATTTTGAGACCCTAGATGAGCTGTTTGAGGAGTTTATTGAAGAATTCTCGCCAAAAGGCATTGCTCACAACACGGTCTCGCAAATCCATAGATTCAAACAGAAAGAGAATGAATCAGTACGCAAAGCATCATTACGGATCAAGAGATATGTTAAGTTCTGTCCGAGAGTGGAATTACCTACGCAAGCACGAGTGATGCTGATCTTTATCCAGGGAATGAGAGATGCGGGCCTTCAGAAGGATCTGCATATGATAAGGAGGATGACACTAAACGAGTTGATCAAAGAAGCTCTTTATCTAGTGGATAACTATAAGGCATACAAAGAAACGGACTTAAAGAGTCAAGGAGATGACACATCCTCTCAGCACAATGTTTCACAGATAAGTGAGTCCATTGCCAAGCCAACGGCACCTATTGATCAAGAAAAGCTTATCGACGACTTGGTCAAGTGGTTGATTCCTCTTGTAAGGTCTGATTCGGGAGAGCCGAAGTGGTGTGAAATTGAGAGAAAATGGACGAACCATACGGGGGAAGAGTGCTATTATAGCATGGAAAATGCTAGGGAGAGGTATGTACAACCTGTTCCAGAAGCACCTACTCCACCTAGATACATTACGGGGAATGCACCAGGACCAGTAGGAGTTTTAAGGCCACAGCTTGTCTTAGGACAACAACCTCCGCTGCCAGGTGCTAGAATGGTAGACATGAGATACATGCCAATGATGGAAGCATCAAATAAACCAACGCCAGTACCAGCTACAATGTGGTATAGCAACCAAAGTGATTACTACCCTTCGGAGCTACAAAATGTTAGAGAAACACGTGGAGTGGTGAGGCCGGTACAACCTCCACCTCCTGGGTTTCAGTCGAAAGAAAGAAGGTATGAAATGGACGAAAGGACATTGCGATTCACTGCAAATAGAGGCTTATCTAGGTCGAAGCTTGCTTATAGCCAAGAGGAAATGCTAAAAGAATCTCCTCAACCAGAGACAGATTGTCACAAAAGTCGTGACAACCACTTGGTCAAACAATGTCCTCATACGGAGATCACTAAAGTAAATGCCTATTGTCTTGAGTGTGGCATCACTCGCTTGATCCCCAATTGCCCGAAAAACCCAAACCAAATCAAGAAAATCACGACAAATGTATTAGGGATTGTTCGGCTACCTAGTAGCTCAGAAAATGAAAATGTCGTACCAGTTCAAGTGGTTACGAGAGCACAAGCTAAAAAGAAAGCTGATGAGAATCCAGAGACAAAGAACACGGAAAGTGACATGAGTCCAAAGACAGATGATGGACCAAAGACAGATGCACCTAGTCAGAAAACCAAGAGCAAACGAAATAGTTGGAAAGCTAGAAAGACTAGGATGAAAGCACGCAGGGAACGAGAGAAAAAATCCCTAGCTGAGAAGCTTACTGAAGCTGAGGAGAAGATAAAACAACATGAGGAAAAGGAGGCACCTTCTCTTACACAGATGGTTAAACCTCTAGAAGAACCATCCACAGATGAGAAACCGAGAAGTGCTAGTTCAGGAGGATCTTTGTTGGCAGAGAAGGTTAATGAGATATTAGATACCCTCTTGAAATCCTATGATGTGAGGCTAAAAAACAACCAAACCCAAGAACACAGGTGGATGACATATCCCTATGCGGAACTAGAAAAGCAAAGGTTTGAAATGTGCCAGAAAATGATTCAAACAGCCCAAGCTTTACTAGAACCACAAGTTGCAAAACTTGAGGATGTGATCCGTGTCATGCCTACACAAGTAATCCCACCAAACCAGAAACTAAAAGAGCCAGATTCTAGTCATGAGCACAGACCAAACTTCAAAGACCCAGCATTAGAACCAAGGATAGTACTAAATACCACGGATAACTCTTCCGAGGGATTTCACCAAGCTATACCTACGGATTGTAAAGAGATAGATGGTCTTGACGAATTGTGGAAACAAGTCAGAGAGGCCAATGAAGTCGATGACCTAAGAAGAAGAGTAGACAAGATTGGTGATGAACGAGGAGTGTTTCTACCACCAATAGAGGAATTTGAGACTAGATCTCAAATGAATCTAGATGTGAGATCGTATTGGGGTGAAAAAGGATCTGTACAATCTATGGATAGTCAACCCCATTCGCTAAGAACACTACCGTCCTACATGGGAGAGTACGAGACCAAGTCAGATGTGGTTGCAGTCCCATCACAGAGACTGTCTCCCAACAAGGCCATCGATTCAAAGGGGCTAGTAGATATTCTATCTACCCCACTCACCTGTACAATAATGTTAGCCGAGTTGCTCAGAATAATACCAAACATGTGGGCTAATGTGGGTAAATGTCTAGAGAAATTTGGTGTAAAAACCCCAATGACTCAAATCGAGGAAGGCATCAAAGAGCTTGAAATGCCTCAACTAAATACTAGGCCAGTGCCATTAAACAAGGTAGGCGAGTATTACGAGGGAGAAGAGGGAAACACCACCCTTCCTGTGGAATTCAATAATGTAAAAACCATGGCAATCCTTGAAAGTGGAGCTGGTGTGGCCATTGCAACCAAAGAGTTCTGGAAAAAATGGGGAAAACCTGCCTTGATATCCACACGAATGACCCTGCAGCTTGCAGACGGACACAAGGAAAAGACCCTAGGACTGCTAGAAAAAGTACTTGTTACTTCTTGTGGCATTGAATATGAACACACTTTTGCTGTTGTTGACTTTGGCAAGAAGAACAACTATGACATCATTCTGGGAAGACCATTCATGCGACAATTGAAAATGGTCCAAGATTGGGGTTATGACCATATATACCTGAGACATATGGAAACCATAACAAAGATAAACTTGAGGGACCATAGCTATAGGGATGTGACAAGAACACCGGTTGAGGAGATTGAGTCCGCCACAGTAGCAGGATCAGAACTTCCAGCTTGGTTAGGTAAGCCTAAAGAACTGTGGATGTGTGGAGCTTCACAATGTGATAGCTTGAAACGTGAGGAATGTATCCTAGAGCGGGTTATAGAGGATATGGACTATATCCCAGAACCATTTCATGAAGAAGAGTTAGAGCCTTTTGGATGGGAACACATCTTGGCTACTCTGGATGTGTGCGCCGTGGAGGATGCTCCCACAACAAAGTTTTGTGATGAAAATGGCTATGATGTCTTTCCTTATTTTGCAGTGAGTGTAATCCAGGAAAATGAAGAGAACTAGACATCAACAAGCTCTCGAAATAAGGAAATATGAAGAAGACGACGAGTTCTATGACTCTGTAGAACACTTTGAGCTTCAAGAAGATCAACGACCCGGGAATCAATGTCATCGCTACACGAATAACATGCATCAAAAGTGGATTCCAAAGTCCTCGGTGAATACACAGCCACCACAAGAATCCTCATACATGGCTCCTAATAAGGATGCAAAGACTCATCTAGGAGGAATACGACCAGAGCAATAACAATGCTCTAATCAATGGGCTAGAAAAGTCCTCCAAGAAACTACCACCCACGAGCAAACAAACAGTAACATTCCACTACCAGCCAAAAAATCAAGGGAAAGTACAAGAAGTCAACCTTGCTGAGGATAGTAGCGATAGTGATGAATCTTACGACATCCCCTATCATCAACTCAAGCCATCACTATCACCAACCCCTTCAGCAACAACCATGACAGGTCAAAAGAAAAGAACAACAAGTCAAAGCCAAAAAGCTCGACAAATCTAGATACCAAAAAGCCAGATCGGCCAAAAAAAGATATGGATCAAGAAAAGATATCGACCAAAACAAAAACATGGAAAGCGTGCACGAACGGCTAAGAATATCACAAAGTCTCAAGCTTTCACAACTCAGGTTTGGGCTCCAAAGAAGTTGATTCAAGCACAAAAAAGTCAGGAATTCATTTGGATTCCAAAACAACCACAGTATCAACTTTCAAAGCCTGAATCCCGTCACCAACCAAGCGTACAAGGGCTGAAGAAAAGACCACTGTCGACTCACACAACAAAAAGGTGGATCCCAAAGAAGTCTCTTCAAACACAAACGAAGCACGGGCAAGTATGGGTTCCCAAACGAGCGTCAGCAACAAAACAGCCAATAATCGCAAAGAAATGGGTCCCAAAGAAGAACAACAAAACTGCTGTCAGTGCATCGCCGCTTGAATTCTTACAATTCTTCCTACGATTACAATACAGTTAGAAGAGAGCGAGTCGCTTCAATCAAGCAACGATACAGGAGCTTCAAATACCATTACATTGCTTAGAATAGGAAGCCTCGCCAACAAATGCCAATAAGCAAATTTCTTATACCCACATCTTGCACAACATAAATCTTTTCCATGCATTGACTGTGTATGCATAATAGGGCTACATTACAAGGCCTGCATAGGCACAACTTTTAATTGCCCAAGCACAACACATACTCTTTGCAATACCCTGTTGTAAAGGATGACTCCAAATAGGAAGGGGGGAGGCATTCTGAATGCGGACCTAACATTATGACTATTAGAGGGCAATGTTTTGTAAGATGCATTGAATTTTTGCATTTTATTGTGATAATTTTTTGACGAAATTTAGAATATATGCCCTCATATTAGTGTTACAGAGGAGTATGGGGAAAAAATCCATATATGAGCCCCTAGGGACATGTGTATAGTGTACATAGCATTTAGATTTCTATTTGAATGATTTTTCTTTTGTTGAGTTGTTTTAATATTTTCTTTGTTTATTATTAAGAAAAAAATAAAAAAATCCATAATCCACATGAAGAAAAGACTGACGAGAGGCCTGAGCACTACAAAGAGAAGAAGGTACAAGAAAGCGATGAAACGCGAAGTATGTTTCAGCAGCCACTACGACAGCCGAAGAACTTGTCACAAAGCAGTGTCAACATGCAACCGACAAGTCATAAAAGTCAGAGTCGAGTAGCTAAGCCACAAAATGAGTGAGGTGTTAGTCCCAAAGCTTCAAGTAATATTCTCTGTGGTCTAAGCGTCTTAGCTATTCTAGGTATTGCTCAAGCTGGAAGAGTTGATCATATTTACGTTGTGTTGCTCATGCTGGTATAAGTGAGCAAAAGGGTCAAAGTCTAAGTACTTAAGTCTGGTGAAGTGAAGGAGAAGGTCCAAAAGACACTCACGTACTGAGCACAGTGAGATACGAGTGGAGAAACTTCTACATCGAAAACCCTTCTTGGAAAGGTGGAAGCTATTGAGACATCTTTTGATGTCACATGTGCTACATTTATTCCTCAAAACACCCATCATCTCCTTCTTTCACATTGCATGCTTTTGTTGACAAATTTCTCATATGCATATAGAGTGTCCCATAATTGGCACTTGCATCAAGCACTCTTTCCGTGTTTCACCCAAGCACTCACCTTTCATGAACATTTACTTCACGTCAACTGCTCGACTCCAATAAGAGCGTATACCAAAGGCATTTTTTTTCCCACCGGGTTTTTTCCCTTTGGTCATCCAGGTTTTAGACCCTAATCTAAAGACACCTATCACCATCCTCTTGTACATAATCCTTCTACATCAACAATAAGGAAATGCTACTCAAATCAACTAACAAATGAATTGGAGCACCAATTTCAGATCATAGCATACTTCTCCTCAATGGCGAGTCGAAGAATGGCCTACAATGACAAAGCTGCAGACAACACTAACAACATGATTGCACAGGAACAAAGAAGTTACCAATGACAAAGAGCAGACATAAGGGTAATCAGAGGATCTCAAAAGCTTGTCCTTGATAATGTGTATCGAATGCTCGGCAGGGTTTTGAACCTCAAATTAGCATAATTAAGTCCTGGATTCGGCCTGACAGACAGACTTTGCATTGGAGTGCAACTTGGCCTAACAAAGTTAAGGGTTTAGCCATACAATTTCTACAATATCCTTACAAAGTTTTCATTGGCTCACAAGATCAGAAAGCCACAGTCAATTCTACAGATTGTAGAAGTTGTTTCTGAGAATCACAAATACTCCGAATTGACAGATTTGCTGCAGCAAGTGATGGATGGAGCTTTCTCTATCCATGATGATAAGAGTCAAGTTAAACAACATTGGGTTCTTTTTGAATTTAGATCTGGAAGTAGACCTATAATGACAGAAACAGATGCTGCAGCTCGGAGCGTGGATGTGAAAGACATAAAGTTCGTCATCAATTATGATTTTCCTGAATCATGTGAAGACTATGTACATCGGATTGGACGAACAAGACAAGCTACTGCAAAGGCTATAGTCTATAATTTCTTTCCAACAACCAAACGACAGCAAAAACCACATCGCCATCGACAATCACGTCATGTCAGGGACGACATGAACGCGGAAGGGGGGAATGTTGACCGTTGGGTCAACAACACAACATAACTCAAGTTTCGTACCAAAGTGCTACCTAGTAACCCCTTAGTCCTAACAAATGGTATCAAAGAAAGGTCTATTAGTAGCTAATACACATAAGGGAAAATACTCCTTGAATTGAGTGGGAGTGATGGCATAGGAGGGTAAGTTCAAGATTGAGAAATTCAACGACAAGAATTACCAACATTGAAAGATGTAGATTGAAGTTTATCTCTACCAAAAATATCTCTACTTGCCATAGGGTGTCAAATTTTTGGGTAATAGACTTTGGGGCTTCACTCCATGCAACACCCCACAAGAAATATTTCCAAGATTATACCAAAGATAATTTTGGGTATATGTACTTAGGGAATGATGAAGCTTGTGAAATTGTTGGCAAAGGGACAATTTCAGTTAAAACTAAAAATGGAAATGAATCTATGATTAAAGATGTTATGCATGTTCCCTCTCTTTACAAAAACTTAATCTCTATAGGTTAATTGGATGATGAAGGCTATAGTGTTGCATTCAGAAACAAATGATGGAAGGGCTTGGAAGGATCTCATGTACAAAGATTACTTGGAAAAAAAAGCAAAGATGAGTATATGGAGCTTGAGGAAAATGAAGAATCAATGAGTAGAAGTGGTTACAACTTGTAACAATTCCAAAAAAGATGAGGAACCTCAATCTATAGACCAAAGATCTACCAGAGTTAGTAGACCTCTAGAGAGATTGATTCCTTCTTTCAACCGTCTCTTGGTCACAGATTCTAGAGTCATATGAAGAAGCTATGAATCCAAAGAGAGTGGATGAAAAGCATGCAAGCAAAGATGGACTCATTGCAACAAAATCAAACCTGAAAATTGGTTGATTTACCTAAAGGTAAATGTACATTACAAAATAAATCGGTTTACAAGTTGGAAGAGGAAGAAGAAGGAAAAAGAAGATACAAGTCTACATATTTTGCTTCCATGATAGATATCAAGAGCACTTTTTGTAACTTTGAATCCCACCTTACTGCTATGCCTCTAATGGTGAAGACATAGCCTGTAGTGCTTCTATGAGTATCTTTCTCACCTGCAATATTTGCATCATCTTAAAACATAAAGCATTTGTGGTTGTTCCTTTTAGATACCTAAGTATCAATTTCACAGCTCGACATGAACTTACTCACAACTCCCATTGCATCTGTGATGTTTGGCTTTGTCCAAACCATAGCATACATTAGAGGACTTAGTGCTGCAGCATATGGAACTTTAGCTATATAAACTATCTCCTCTTGTGTCTTTGGACACATATCCTTGTTTAGTTTAAAGTGGCTATGCAAAGGTGTAGAAAGTGGTTTTGCATTTTTCATTGCAAACCTTTTTGGTACCTTCTTGATATAATTCTCTTGAGATAGAGTCAATGCCTTCTTCAACCTCTCCCTTGATATTTTCATACCAAGTATCCGTTTTACAACACCTAAGTCTTTCATTGAAAAAAACTTAACCAACTCTCCTTTTAGTTCTCTTATATCCTACATGTTAGCATTTGCAATTAGCATGTCGTCAACATACAACATTAGGATGATGTATTTTCTTCTTTGTGTATACACAATGATCTGAGTTGCATCATTTGAATCCATGATCTAGCAGAGATTAGTCGAATTTTAGGTACCACTGTCTTGATGCTTGCTTTAAACCATACAAGCTCTTTCTCAACCTACATACCATTTTATCCTTACTCTTTTCTTCATACCCTTTTGGTTAAAGCATGTAAATCTCCTACTCCAAGTCACCATGAGAGAATTTCATTTTTACATTCATTTGTTCAAGATCCAAGTCTTGAGTAACCACAAGGCTTAGAACAAGTCTAATGGGATTCATTTTGACAGCAAGAAAAAATATTTCATTTAAGTCAACGCCTTTATTTTAAGAAAACCCCTTTACCTTATAGAAGCTAGCAAAGAAACTTTGTTGCTTAGACAATATATGTTGCACAATTTGTAAGGACCCCATATGAGGAGAAGCCAATGGTGCACATATATTTTATGGATTCCAATTTTGCATGCTGATGAGATCTTTATTTGTGATTGTGGATGGTAGGGAGAAAATTCAGGGCCAACTTTGGGGGAAAGCCCCTGAGACTTCTTATTCATGCGAATATTCCTTTTTTTGGGATATCTTGGTCGGATGGCGACTGAAAGACAATCAGAAAATGGCCTTCGATGGCCGGTGATCTGTGGTCTTTGGCTGGTGGTCGGTAGCCAATGTTCCTTCGTCGGTGGCCAAATTTCAACGGCCGATGACCGAGTTCTACACAGACTTGTCTACCCAAAAGCGATTACACATGGGTGTGCACGTCTGTCGCACGTGTCAATGCAAGGGACTTGTCGTACACTGTGTGCGAGCCACAAATGGTTGCAAGAACACAACCAGATTAATCTAGCAAGCTCAAGAGAGCAAGGGTGTGTCACTCACCGCCTTACGCTCGCCTTCGTGGAGGATTCCTCGCTGCGAAGAAGAGAGAGCTACCGCCATGCCGTGCTCAACCGCCTCGCCGCCGTCATTGCCTTTGTAATGCTCGATCACTCTCTCTCTCTCTCTCTCTCTCTCTCTCTCTCTCTCTCTCTCTCTCTCTCTCTTTCACACACACACACACACGCATACACACACACACACACACACACACACACACACACACACACAAGGAGATGAAGAAGAAGATGGAGATGGAGCAAGAGCACTCTTCAATTGCACAAATGAGAGAATGAGTGATTTTCAGGTTTAAGTGACTTTTATATGAGCTCGCTCATTCACACTTGGGCACCCATGCTTAGCCAACTAACCCTTAAATGTTCCAGTTAGAGTGCCCCTCCGATCAACGATCACTCTTACCCTTTTTATATTGGATCGGCAAGCCCGGTCCATGACTACTAGAAGTGGATGCCGGTGGTTAACATGCCCCCCTTCTTGATGTAGATTTCGTCCTTGGAATATAACAATGCAGCATTGGGATCCACGATAGGAGTACCTGTGTCAGAAGGAAAAAAACATTGTGAAATCTCAAAGGCAGCATGTGCAAGCGTGCAATAAGTGAGATGCATACATAATATTCTAGGAAATGTGAAAAAAAAAATCATGAATTGTAACATTGCCAACTAGAATAAGTGTAGTACCTGAATGAAATGCAATTGAGTTAAGGTCTATTAGGTTGACTCTAAGAGAAGTACACAAGAGCTAGGGCTAAAGTAAGTACTAGATTGATCAACACTAATTAAAAAATATCGAATAAAGAGTAGTTAACCCTAGGAATGCTCATCGGGGTCTAAAGACTAGTGATCTTGTCACTTATACCACTTAAGTGTGATCAACATAAAATACAAGGAAGTTTGTGCTATTTGCTTTGTCTTTTCTCCTTTTTTAAAATTTTTAATTTTTTTAATTTTTCTTTTTTGTTGTTGTCATATTTGCTACAAGTAGTTGGGGGACTCGAGGTCTCAAATACCAGCTTGAGCATAAACTAGCTGGGAGACTCGAGGTCTCAAATACCAGCTTAACACATGGACTTTCACAACACAAGTCACACTTAGATGGAATAATCTAGAGAGAACTATAACCTCATAGCATAAAACATTATTAAAGTTACTACAATTAATAAACTATTTAGGAATTAAAGTCAGTAATTAAGTGTCCTAGTTTAGCCTAAGGTCCTGATACCTACTTAAAGCCAACTAATAGACCAAACTCAAAGAGAAGAACAAGGTACTAGAAGTTTGAAAAAATTATAGCATCTAAATTGGCAATGTCACAACTTCATAAATTTTATGCATTGTTAGAAACTCAAATGACAAGATGCAAACATGTAACTGCGGAAAGCATACATAAAAGGAAGTAGTACATCTGATATAATGGAGAACATCTATTGTAACATGTAAATATCCATTGTTGTTGTCCTTCAAAGGTATCCTTATGTAGTCACAAACTGCACAATAGTCACCACCAAACATCCACCTTCCAGAGGCACATCAGTGAAAAAAAAGAACTTTGCTAATCACTAAACTCTAAAACAGAACCACTCCTATCATACTAATCCTACCTACTCTCCATCACTCGAGTGATGAGGATCAAACGTGTTTGATGACATAGGGTTTCTGTTTCAGTGTACCGGATGTGACATGTGTAGGTCTAGGTCAATAATTTTGACTAGTATTGTGCATACTCATTTGCTAATTGCTCTTGCTCTTTACTATTTTTTAATTTTACTTTTTTTGTTTGGTTTTAAACTAGGGTGGTTAGTTACTATATATCTATATATATATAATCCCTAAAATCGGAAAGCTCAAGGGTTAGGGAAAGAAGGGTAAGAGGGAAATATTTCAATAGGCTGACGCGAATGAAGACTCCCCCCTTCCTTGGGTAGATCATACTTTAAAAAGATGTCATCATCTTTTGGAACCAATTATTCCAATTGATAATAGGTGAGGATTTAGCCCAATAGTTCTCTATTACCTTGGGTGCCTCATCGAGTTGCAAGGGTGGTAAGGTACTCTCCCATTAACGAACTTGAAGTAGTGCATCAGGTAATAATTGAACAACGGGAGGTGTTGAATCTTTTGTAGCTTCATGGAGGTTGCCTATGGTAGGTGGAGGTTGTGTAGAAGCTTCTACCTCTATGGATGCATTACATGAGGAGCTAGAAGCTTCATGGAACTCCCCCTTTCTTGAAATAAGCAAAATAGATTGGTTTTGCCTTGGTACCCAAACTATCTTTGGAATAGAAGTGTAGCATTCTGTGATCTTTCCCTTCCCACGGTCTTCCATCAGCGTTGGAATCACAAGGTTTGACTCACATGGTTTCGCAGTGGATAGGGAAGGACACGATTTACGTTTAGGTACCCAAATTCAATCATTTCCATCATAGGAGCCTTGGGCTTCTAATAGTTGTTTGGGAATCCAACATAATTTGGTTTTCACCTTCTTAACCTGAGTGGATGCCTGAGTGGTTTTCACCTTCTTAACCTGAGTGGATGCCTTCCTTCGAGGTTTCCTTTGTGAATTAACTTGACCGATAGGGAGGTCTGATAACGATACCTTGGAGACCCATTGATATGTACCCTTGGTCAGATCACGTGGAGCCTTTGATGTAGCAGTGTCTGTCGTAGCCATGGAAGTTGAAGCTTTAGAGAGTTGTGCTACTCGCAAGGATGTTGTGACTTTTTGGATTGGCAATATTTTGTTGTTTTTTGTGTTATGAAGAGGTGAGATTTCAGGTGTGATTCCTTGAGCCATAGGGCCATGAGTTGGTTTCTGCGTTGTGATACTCCCGGTCTCCCAATTGATATTACATTTGACTACAGACATCTATTTGCACCCCAGGTTTAAATTACCCTCCATGGTACCAACAGGCATGACCAAAAAGCTTTGAACCACGGCTCCATTTTCATAAATAACAGAGTGTGTAGGATTCCAAAATTAGTGGTCTTCTTCTTATTGACACCCTTGACTTGGATTGTGCTTGTGGATACGGATGGTTTTCCTAGCTGACACCAAACTCCATAGGATAACAAATTATGTTGAGCTCCTGTATCCAATAATGCATTATATAGTACTCTCCCATAGAGGCTATTTAGTTCAATTGGATATTGTAGAGGTGGCTCAGATTCCAATGAATCATCATCAGTGTCTTCAAAAAATTCTTCCGTGATTCCCCAATTAGCCTCTCATTGGCGTCTAAGAAGTTGTTGTCTTTCTCAAGCCTCAACTCTTGCTTGGATCTTTTTAAGCTCTACCTGTTCTTTGGCTGCTTTCTTTTCATTTATTCTAGCACGCACATTTTCTTGATAACGTCGCCTCTTTTATCTCTTACTCTTCTTGTCTAATTTTTTATTACGGCTGATCTCTAATGAAGAGTCACTAGATGATTCGATACTTGTGTCTTTTGCTCCCTTGGATAGATTGTCATCTAGGGTAGCACTGGTCCCTGAATGGTTTGTCCCCACATTTGTACTAAGATTTAACTCAGATTCTTGGTTCTCAAAGTCAATTTCAATTGATGATTCTGACCCCAAAGCGCGTGGACTATAGTCTTGTGAGACACTACTGGTTCCAATGCCATTCAAATCTTCATCTTGTAGGTCATCAGAAGCTATATGCATTGCTTATAACATATTTAAGGGTACGAGTGGTGGCATTTCATCCCCCTCATGTGTTATCCAGGTCGTCCCCCTATTTCCCCAAGTGTCTATGGTTGCTGCTAAGTGGACCCAATCCACATTGTCCGACTCAATCATCCCAGGTAGTACATCCATATAAGGAGAATATTCTCCAACATCAGTGTCCATTTTACATGTGTAAAAATACTGCAATGGGGCCAAGTGAGCTGTGGTGTCAGATCTATGATCAATTATAAATCTGTTTCCTAGAGGATGTGCTCGACCAGTTACAAGATCTACTCGAATAACACAATCTTGTAACTGCAAGTAGACATGGTTTTTAGACCAGTTATGCACCATTTTTGCTTCCCTCATGAAAGGACGTCCTAAGATCATCTCAAATGTCATAGTGTGCTTGGAGGATCCATAACAATGAGGGTATTTTTTATTTTGTGTCCAAAGACCTTGATCTTGAGATCTTCTAGCATCCCAATAGGTTTAACAATAGACCCATTGGCCATCTTTACTACTATGGTTGTGGTCCCAAGGTGAGGTCTTCCCATAGTTTCCCAACAATTTTTAGTCACAATGCTAACCTCAGTGCCACCATCAAGGATTCCCTTCACAGTTAATCCCTTGGTAGTGATTGGTATGGTTGCATTGGACTCATCACCCTCAAAGTATTGTCCCAGCTTGTTAATAGGTATTTCTACAACAAGGTTCTCATCTAGGTTGGGTTGTGGATCTAAGTGTTCCTCCTCTATTGGCATCTCCCTAGCTCCATCCATCTGGGAAAATTGTGGTAGCCCAACGTTCAGTTCTCCATTGAGGAAAGCTCGAAGAGCTAAGAATAGATCGGGGTCTCCATATAGTTTGGACATGATGGTGGCTCTAACTTCTGAAGCCATGACATCCATCAATTTGGAAATATTTAACGGCACCTTTTGGGCTTCAGTTCCTTGATGTGGGGAAGATGGGATCTGTATTTCTTCGATAGGATTAGGTAGTCCCTTTGTAAACATTATTTCTAGCAAGAAGTGCGTACTCCCACTTTCCCATGACTTTAAGTCACTTTCATGACACTAGGTATGGCTAGGGGTCTATTGACTTTAAGAGGTTGTTGTTGCGTAGGGATCAATGTGTCTCTAATATGCATTTGCCTAGGTGTTGGTTCTAGATCCCTTTGGGTATCTTCTACCAAACTCCTTAATTGCTTGACTCGCTCGATCTCCTCTGTAGGGTTTGGATAAGTTCCTATCTTCTTCTTGGGTCCTTGCCATTGTCGCTCATGACAATCTTCCTTGTTGGTTTCTTTCTTAGTGGTCGGTTTGGTCTCCATGGTTTCACCTGAATCAAAATCCTCTTCAGCATCGTTCATATATACGGGGTCATCATCATTGGTCCCTATGTTGGCCTTTGAACTAGGGTCTGACTTCGATGCTTTTTTCAATCTCTTCCTTCGTGTTTTCTTCTTCTTCTAAGATTGAGCAATTGATGTCGTGTCTCTTTCTTCAAGAATATAATTTTGTTTTTGGAGCATCGATCGTGTGAGTACATTTACTAGTACCACATGTGTACTTGTGATGGCTCCTCGGTAACCTCAATCAAGTTTAATGGCATGATCTTTGGCGCATTTGGATTATTCGGACATTGGGCAAATGGTTTGATCAAATATGTTGAAGTACCTTGCCCTATCCAAAACTAAAGTTGAGACATTCAAGCACGAGTTGACCTTGTCATACAAGAATGTTAATTTGCCTAACGTGTGTGCCATTGCCCTTGGTCCTAAGTCAATGAGCAGTACCCTGGCATGGAAAAAAAGTCTTGCTTTTTTTATGTCCTTCAAAGCACTTTTCTTTTCATAGCAAGAGATATTTCCAAATTAAAGATTAGAAATACAAAAAAACAAGAAGAACTTTAAATTATATAACTTTGTCAGCCATCTATGGCTAGTTGTCCCAAAATCCGGAAGCACGTGTTCGATTGAGAGTGAATTTCAGTCCTTTGCTGTCCTTGCTTGAATCTTGCTCATAGCCATGGGTTCTAATAGATTGAGAGTTGTTGCATGTACCATGTAAGCCCTCTTGGCTTGGTTCATGCCATCACCCAAATGAGAGACCATTCAGATACATCAAGTTCGTATGATGCTGATAGCATATCTCAAACTTTGGAAGCTATTGTGTGATGCATAAAGTTGGAGACTTGCTTCACATAATGACTTGTTAAAAAAATTTATGAGCTTCTATGCTCATAGGCATCTGATGCTTTTGAGATTGGCCAATTCTGAGAGCAGATGCATAGGATATTCATTGTAGAGCCTTGATAACTATTAACTGAGTCAATGCCAGTTAACAGAAGCTGCTAAAGACCGAAGACGTACGGATGCACATCGAGGATGAATACGAAGAAGCAGTAAAGATTGGAGTTACACATTTTCCACATTTTCTCGAAATGGTCACATATTGTAAATTCCCGATTTATTTCAAGCCATTGTAATATTTTAATGTGTTACGGGCTCAATGGGAGTTCCAAGTTGTAAAGAATAGGTCACTTATTGTGCCTAGGTTGCACATTCAGTAAGTGGTGAGCCCTAAAGGCCTTGGGCAGCCGGACATTGCATATTTTTACCCTAGATACATAAGGCAGTGTGTAAAAGAAATTAGGGTTCTCAAGTCAATTGTTGAGAGCACTCATTGGTGAGAGCTCTTGAGGTGTATGTCTATGGAGTCCTTGAGCTTCTCCTTTCTCATGAGACTTGATTAACACTAATCAATGATTCATTTAACTCGATCTTAACTAATTATTGGTTAATCCCTCTCTAATCTTGTGTGATTGCCCTCTTTTGCTTGTGTGTGCATGTAGGTTTGATTGGAGTGTGGTGCTTGATAGATCTATGCGTGTGTGCTTGGGATTAGTGTGTTGCATTATAGGATCAGTGTTGTGTGCGCCTTGCAATCATAATGTGTGTGATTGGGTTGATTAGAGGTGAAGAAAAGTGGATATGGAGATTGCCCTTCATTGCGGCTTAGCTCCTCCATACGTCGAGAAGCTCACCTCGTAGAGTTAACCATTTGTGTTGCCACGATTATCTCACTAACCGTGTGAGTGTTTCCATGCCCTAGCCGGGTAGCTCATCCTCCGGATTGATAATTTTGTTGGTCATTGGATCTATTGCAACAATGGGACCCCCAACATTTGGCGCCGTTTTGGGGACGATGGCCTACGCTAGTGTAATTGTGGCATAATCGAATGCGTTCTCTCACTAATTTCACATGTGTGATTATGTTTTTGTGGATTTTGAATGTGTGTGCATGAAGCATTGTGTTCATAATTCCCTAATGTGTGACCGTATCTTGCCAATTGTGTGTTTACACACTCTAATTTCTCACTACCCCCTTGCTAATTTGACTAATTTTTGCCAGCTTACTAATTTGCTATGAAGGATTGGAGCATTCGACCATTCATTGATCTTCAACAGAAAGGTAATCAAGGTGGTATTCTCAACCTCCCTAGAATCTAGAGATGCGTAGGATTCTGTAGAGATCCCACAATGATGATGCAATGTAATGCTATGCTATGTTGATGCAATGTAATGTAATGCAATGTGGATTGAAAATTTTGCGATTTTTTATTTTCACGCCGTTGTAATGCGAATTTTTTTAAGAATTGGTGGCACCTGAAGTTGATAAGTTTCAATTGTTAATTGGTGAATGTGTGTTGCTAATTGAATGTGTGTTGCTAATTGGATGCCTAATTGAGTTAATTGCATGTTTGTATGGTCAATTTCAAGTATGTGTGCACTAAAATCAAGTGTGTATGCATTCTAATTGAGTGTGTGTATGCTTAATTTTAGGTGTGTGTGCACAATTTTGCCCATGTTTGAGCACCTAGAAATCAATGTTTGAGCACCTAGAAATCAATGTGTGCATTATGATTTTTCAATTGTGATGATTGATGTGTGTTGTGCTCATGCCCAACTAATGATTTGTGAAGTCACATTGCAAATCTGACAAGTTTAACCCTTTTGTGTGCGCACCTAAAGATTGGTAAAAACTGCCAATTTTTTAGTGTGTGTGCCGAAAAAAGTGTTTAATTTGCATGGTTAATTCAATGTTTTGATTGCATAAATGATGTGTGTAATGATTAATTTCTACGTTTTTGTGCTCAAAACAGGGATTTACACACTCTAACTGCGTCAATTTTTGACCTAATTTTGCCGGTTTAATTGTCTAGTTTTGATTTTATTGATAAAATTTTTGGCAATTGAATTGATGTGATTTTGGCAATTTTATTTGGCTGCACTATTCCCCAATGTGTGGAGAATTTGTGGAAATTTTTTGGGTATTTTTCGGATAATTTTTGGTAATCTTTTGCTAATTTTTGCATTAATCTTTGGATAATTCCATAAAAATTGTTATTTTGCGATATTTACGAGCCATTTTGTGTGTGCGTATTTACGGCACCATGTTGTTAGCATTCGTGCCCTGCGTGGTTGAGTTTTGAGCGTTTTACTATTTCCGGGGACCGGGTGGACAATTTTGTCGAATTTGGCATTTTTGGTAAAATTTGCTATTTTCGGTGTGTTTTTGCTTATCATAAATGTTTGGTTGTGAATGCCCGTAATTTTCTAAGATTGCTAGAATTTTTCGGGTATTTTTTGGACTTTTCTGGTAAATTTTGGGATTTCTTGGCAAATTTTAGCGTTTTCGGCTAATTTCGGAATAAAATTGGCTTTTCGGGCTTTAAAAAATTAAAATTTTGAAAAACGTTTTTTCAACGAGCATCGGCCAGTTGATCTTGAGCGTGCCTTGCGGAGCATGAAATTCTCCGGCGGGTAGATCTTTACGGTCTCTTGGGATAGTCTCTGTCGCCATAAGAAAAAAATAAAAAATAAAAATCTTCTTTTTCTTTTTCCGCTCCGTGTGAACCCACCCCACCAGCTTCTTACTTACACTCCCTCACCTCCCCCTCACAATCCCTCATTCCGTCTCTGCCTTTGCCAGCGCGTAGTGTTAAGAAAAAAAAACCGAGGATCCATTGTATTTTAATCGACGAAATCCTAAAATCTCGGTTAGATTTTGAGCTTGCCTTGAAGAAAACCGAGAAATTTTCACAAGTTTTAGTGTAATTACCGGCAAAAGCTTCAAATTTTGACCAAAAGACCGGGAGAAATTCGACTTTGCCCTTACTTTCTTTGGTTGGCGTGTGAACGGCATCTCACACACACACTCTCTTATTCTCTCTCTCCACTCTCTCCCTTTTTCTCTCACTAACCCTCTCTGTCTCCCCCTCATAACTCTCTCTTTGTCTTTTTCTCTCTCTTCCCGTACTCTCTCTAATTTTCTCTCTCTCTCTCTCTCTCTCTCTCTCTCTCTCTCTCTCTCTCTCTCTCTCTCTCTCTCTCTCTCTCTATTGTCGCTGACAGACCCCGGGATTCTCTCCCCCTCGCCTTGTCGTGCAGGCCGCCAACAAAACTGGCTCGTCCTCCTCGCCAAGCTAGTCCCACCCCTTTCCGCAGACGTCTCGCAAGTCGACGCGACCCCTCTCCGCCAAGTAAAGCCTCAAGGTATTCTTTAATTTAATTTCACCAAAAACAAAAAATAAGAAACAAAAACAAAAACAATTAAAACAAATAAAAAAGAGGAAAATAAAAAGGGCATTTAAAAATCACAAAAAATAGAAAAAAAACTTAAAAACATAAAAACAATTTAAAATTTCAAAATTCAACAAAAAAGAATAAATATCATAAAATATCAATAAAAGAGATTAAAATTTACAAATAAAAAGAGAAACATTAAAAAACTCACAAAAATTTAAAAAAGAGTTTAAAAAATCATATATATAAATATATATATATATATCAAAAAATTCACAAAAATTTTGAAAAACGTAAGAAAATTCACAAAAATTTTACAAACCTCATTAAAAATTACAAAAAAATCAAAATTTTACAGAAATAAATGATAAAAAATAGAAAACTTATAAAAAATCAATAAAAGGGATTAAAAAATTCACCAAAAAAAAAGATAGAAAAATCAATAAAAATCCAAAAATTCACAAATAAATCACAAAAAAAAAAAACACTCACAAATAAATCAAAATTGACCAGAAGAATCATTAAAAATTGTAAAAAACTTACAAAAAATCCAGAATAGTCCAAAAAAATCAAAAATTTCTAAAATTCTCAATAAAAATTCATAAAAACTAAAACAAAATTAGAAAATTTATTAAAAATTTCAAGAATCCTAGAGAAAAATCACAAAAATAGCAGAAAACTCAAAAAATTCTTTAAAAAAGTCAAAATTGTCCCGAAAAACAAAATAAATCACAAAATTTATAAAACCTTCAAAAATATCACAGAAAAATTAGCAAACTTTGTAAAAACTAAAACCTTCCCGCAAAAATCATCAAAAATCATAAAAATATCAAAATTATTACAAAATTCAAAATTTCACAAATAATTAAGAAAAATAAAAAGAAAGTCCTTGAAAGTGCGGTAAAAAGTCAAAAAGAGCCTGAAAAAGCAAGAACGAGCCCGAAAAAAGTAAAAATAGCACCGCCAAAAAAAGTCACACGTCGGGCAAACCGCACAAAAGCGAACAAGTCGAAAAGGCAAAGCCGGAAAGAATATCGCACACCGAGCAAACACCGCAAGCCGATAATTACACCGTAAAAAGCGAAATAGTACAACCGAAAAATAGCTAGTGAAACGACCAACTCAAAGCCATGAGTGACCGAAAGTTTTTAAACTTGTCACGATCAAGCTGAAAATCGACCAATCACGGTGGATTGCAGAGTAAGCTCTTCAAGGCCCAAAACAAGCCAACATGGACTCAAATCGAGCCGAGAGTTCAAGTACAGCAGAGGAAACTAGTAGCAGTGGCAACACATGCACAATTACAACAGAGAAAATTTTGCAGCTATATGGCTACAATGGGGATAAATTTTTGTACACAGATACAGAAGGTCATAGGTATCTTATGAGCAGCAAAAGCAACACAGGAGCTAAGATCCTATTGATCAAAGTAAAGCCACATTTAGAAAAGTCCCAGATGTTCACAGACTTCATTGGAGCCAGGTATTGCAAGCTTAAAGATGAATTGCAGATAGAAGTACAAAAAATCAACCCAGTGGTTATCCAAAAACCTGCACAAGTCCGCAAAGCATCCATTTAGTGCAATCAGGGTCATTCTACATGGATTACAATGGTCAGATCTACAGTCACGAGCCAAAATCTGAAGATCCAATAGATCAACCAATAGAAGCCGGTCTAATTGGAGAGCCAAGCCAAAGACGGTACAAAGGTCAAGATGGAGCAATCTACAGCTTGATGCTCAGTGTTCTAAAAGAAGATGCCGACAACTTGGCAAGTACAGAAGCTAAAACTTCTAAGCTAGATCTTGGCATGACAGAACCGATTGAAATACCACCAGTCATGGCATATTTCTTAGATTGTGGACGAAAAGGTGGACATTTTTATGAAGATTGTCCAAGAAATCTTGACAACAAGGATACATCAACTGCCAAGCAAGGTACAGAGAAAATTGAAAATGCGAATCTCGGTGTAAGTGCATCTAACTTGTCACTTTTAATGCAATCAAATGATTCTGTAGCACGAGTAAAAAAATTACAAATTCAAAAGCAGCATAAAGATGCACAGGCACCTGAAAAGCTAAAAATTGATTCTTTGAACAACAAATTCTTGCATGAATTTAGTCAAGGTGTCGAGATATCACCAAAGGTTGAAAAGACTGTTAAATTTGCAAATGATTTTACATCCATTGACACAAGTGTGCAATCATTCACAAGTCTAAAGGACACATCAAACAGAATGATGTTAGCATTGTACGGCACCTCTAATTCATATGCACACCACGTAGACCAAAAAGGAAAACTGTATAAAAAGGATCAACCAGTGTTTGAACGGCCCACATACCAGCTCATAGAAGTGCGTCCAGTGATAGATCATAAAGGGTGGTTCATTTCAGATGAAAGAATCTATTATAGCCCATCCTCTCTAGAGCTGAAAGATATTACCCGCGTGAGCCCAGAGATCTGTTCAGAGCCAAACTCTCCTCCATCGAAAATCAAACTTCGATGTTGTGACCAAACGAGCATATACTTTGACCAAAACAGTCGTAGATATAGACAAGAGTCTAGCATCTATGATGCCTTGGGTCTTGAAACCACAGAAGCTCATATCATAGGAGACCCATGGGATAGACAATATCAGGGCAAAGATAAAGCTATCTACATCTTAACTTGGGGAATAAATTGGCATGTTTCATGGAGATACATAGAAAACTATGTAGAAGGTTTACAGATGCCCAATGTCAATAGTGCTACCCAAAGTGTACCTTCACAGTCCCAAAAGGTGAGACTAAATCAGAGCCAAATAATTTTGAACTCTTACAATGAAGCAGGCTATAGTGATCACCCTAGGAAGGGGGGAGCTGCAAATCCATCAAGCTCAGCTCTTATACGAGGAAATGCTACACCAGTTAGAAGCCCTAGGGCTTCTAGCCAACAAACCCCTTCAAAGCACAAACCATTGAAAGATCATATGGTTGTTGGAAGTTTTCAATTGACCCAGATTTCCATCAAAATTTGCAGACAAATGCTTCTATGAAGATCATCAAGGATAGAAGTTTCAGTTGATCTCCACAAATCAGAGTCAAAAGCCGACAAATCCAATAGTGTTCAAACAATTACATCTGATCAAGCTCACATATGCATATCAAGATGCACATGGTAACGAATATCAGCAAGATCATGACCTTGTACAAACCCGTATGGATGGTAAGACTGAAGTCAAGGACTATCTGAAGATGATGCAAAGCCTCAAGCTACTAGAACAGGTGACAAAAAATTCAAAGTCAATTGGAGCTAAAGTCCAAAAATCTATACAAAGGTCACCACCAAAATCTCCTCCGAAGAGACAAATTCTGCCAGAAAGTATAATGGATCTTTTAAGGTCAAAGGTTACTCAGATGCAAGTAGACAATGCTCAAAAATTGCAAAAAAGTGCAATATTACAGCCAATGGAGTCAATATCAATTGAAGCAGGTGATCAAAGCAAAGAAAATGTAGATAAAGTCCAGCCAAAGGATGTTGCCACAGCAAAAGAAGTCAAATCAGACACAAATCCTAAGACAATCAAGTGCAATATTGTTGGTGAAAATGAAGAAAAGTTGTCAAGAGAAATAAAGCTAGATTTTCAGCTAGACGAGAACCTCATGTCTTTTCGCACTTGGAAAAGATGTGGTCAATCACAATTGGAAGATGCTCCTGAATTTGTGAGCATATCTGGAAACAAACAAGCAAAATGTGGTCAATCACAATTGGAAGATGCTCCTGAATTTGTGAGCATATCTGAATTTGTGAGCATATATGGAAACAAACAAGCAAAATGTTGGGGAATAATCTCCACCACCATTGAAGTAAGTTCACAGATCATCACAGCTCAATTTCATGTGATCATAGCAAAATATTTGCCAGACAACATCATAATGGGAATGCCAATGGCTCAGAGGATGTCAGAGATACAGAATTCAAACATGACGGAGTCATCACAGAAAACAAAGAATGAAGACCAAGAATGGTCACTCGCGGATGACAGCACAAAGTCCTCAAGCACAATTAGAATGGAGACTGATATCAAGGCAGGTCTTATGGAAGATGATTCATCTTCATCAAACAGAACTTCAGAAGAGCTTAAAGCAAATCAGGTAATAGCAAGTGCAGATCAAACAGAGCAAAGAACAACCACGATAGCTATTGAGCAAAGAATGTCATCAAAGCCAAAAGTAAAGACGAACAAGGTTGCAGACAACTAGGAAGCAATAGGAAGTCCAAAGATCAATCACTCATTGCCAGTCAAATCAGGCGATGCAAGTCAAATTGGAAACCAGGGTCTCAAGTCACTCTCCATAGAGACACAGTTAGATCAAGATGAGACCGTGACAAAGGCAGGACAAAAATTTCAATAGAGCGAACAATGAGAATAGCTGTAGTTCTCAGCAGTACAAAAGGAGCAAGTGAGATGCAATGCTCTATTGGATAAAAAAGTAAAGTGCAATATGGTTACAGACCACATTCAGAGAATTCTAGAGATTACTCCATGCAAACATGATAGAAAAATAGTGCTAGGTTTGCATACAGGTCAAAAAGAAATGGCTGTTATCCTTAGCATCCAAAATCATGAAGAGCAGGTAAAGTTTCAGGTGAAGCCTTCAAAGGAAATGCTTGCAGATGTAATCCTTGGACTTCAGTGGGTTAGATCAACACAAGGCCTAGAAAGAATATACAATGCTAATACTCTTCTCCAAGAGGTAGCCAACAGCATTTACAGGTACCATTAATGCTAGAATCAGAGTTGCAAAAGTCACAAGAATAAAAAACCAATCTTGCAGACAAAGGTAAAGCTAAAGTGGAACTTCCACCGATTAGCAAAGAAGATGTGACAGCATATGCCTCTACATCAAAGAACCCTCATGGATTAGCTTCTTCAAGTGAGTCAGGCTTTCACAATTTCAAGTCAATTGCTAGCCCAAGTGAACCCTCTAAGGAGACACCTAGAAAAGCAAAGATATTTCAACCAAAGTATTCAAGAAAGCAAAGGAAACGCAAGCAAGTTTTTGTTCTGAGCAGTTTAGTCAAAGTCAATGATCCGGTTTGGATTAAGGACAAGAAATCAACACAGAAAGACAAACACATGGGATGGATAGCATCACAATGGAGCTTAAAAGAACAGGAGTACTATGAAGGTTAACATGTTAACCCTCACGGCTCACGGACACCATATCACCTACGATGGACGTTGTATTATTTACTTGGTAGAGTCAGGTACCGGGCTTGTCGGTCCAATAGGGAAAGGGTAAGAGTGATCGCCGATGAGAGGTGCACTCTAACTGGAACATTCAAGGGCTTAGTTGGCTAAGCATGGGCGCCCAAGTATGAATGGGGTGAGCTCATATAAAAGTTAACTAAACCTAAAATTCACGCATTCTCTCATTTGTGTAATTGAAGAGTGCACTTGCTCCATCTCCATCTTCTTCTTCTTCATCTCCTTGTGTGTGTGTGTGTGTGTGTGTGTATCCGTGAGACAGACAGAGAGAGAGAGAGAGTGTGTGTGCGATAGAGCATTGCGGCGGCACGACGGCGGCAAGGCGGTTGAGCGCGGCGTAGCAGCGTCTCCCTCTTCTTCGCGGCGAGGAATCCTCCACGAAGCAAGCGTAGAGCGGTGAGTGACACACCATCGCCATCTTTCAGCTTACTAGTTTAGGCTTGTTGTGTGCTTGGAGCCATTTGTGGCTCGCACGCGGTGTATCGGCAAGTTCCTTGCATTGACACGTGCGACATACGCGCACATTTTTGGCGCCACTGCCGGGGAATGCCATACACTAAGATTGAATGGCACTCTGTGCTTCTTTTGTGGTGCAATTTCAATTGTAGGAAAGGTAAGGAAGGAGGGTGTGTGTGTTGAGAAGAAGGATTTTGTGTTATACTGTGTATTTTTTTAGTTAATGGAGTTTTCAAAGGTACTGTGTTTATTCTCTGTGTATTAAGGTTGTTAGTTTTCTTTGTTAATGGAGTTTTCAAAGGTATTGTGTTTATTCTCTGTGTATTAAGGTTGTTAGTTTTCTGTGTACAGTAAGTAGGAAGTAGATCTGTGAGAGCTAATAGAGTGTGTTAGTGTGTAGCAGTAGGTGTATTAGTTAGAAGTAGGTAGATAGAGTGTGTGTGTGCTCTCGTGCAGGCCGCGGCGACCTTATCCTTAAAATAAAATAAAAATTTAAAAAAAATTAAAGGTAGGATCGGGATCGGTAATATCGCCCATACCCAAGCTCAGACCCAAGCCCAAGCTCACGCTTAGGCCTAGGTCTTAGTCACCTTTTAAAATTACGAATTTTAGCTTCACACGTAGCTAAAAATCGATTTTTTGAGGACCAACGGAACTTCAGATGCCCGAAAATTGTGTTGTAAAGCACATAGCAACCCTCTAAGTGATACACTCATTTCGAGCTATCACACACTTTAATCAAAAAAATCAAACATTAAAAAACATTAAAAACGTAAAAAACACGAGTGAAAACGGACGCTTAAAAAAGGTAAGCGATTAACCTTCGAGGTTATTCACTCACGCTTGCAGGGTGTCAAAGGCACATGCATCTGCGCTCTGGTCGTGTGCGAGTTCTCAATATCCACCTACTTTAGGTTTTGGGCCCTCGGCGGGGACCCAAGGTAGTACAAACCAAGACCCGAACATAGCGGCTAGTGACTCTTCCTCTGACTACGACGTCATGGAGGGTTTCCCAATGCCTAATCCTGATAGCTCAAGCCAAGACATGCATGCCATGGGCCCGCGGTCCGGGCCGAGCGTGCTTAGCCGCCTAAAGGAAACCTTTAGTAGAGCCACTCGCTCCAAACATGGAGCTCATGATGTAAATGAGGGGGGTGGGGAAGTAAATTCTCCATTCGTAACCAACGTAGACCCTACCCTTAGAGAATGTGCACGTGAATACTTCATTCACTGCACCTCCTGACTCTTCAGAGTTATTTCCCTCCGAGGTCATATTACCCGATGGTAGAAGCCTTGCCGAAGTGCAAGAGGTTGAGCGGTATATCCTTGCAGCAAGGGAAAAGGAAATCCAGAGCTTATGCAAGGCGGAGCAACGAAGAGAGTTAAAATCGAAAGCCCCTATGTCAATATCCTTGCTAAGAGAGCTCCTGACTTAGCAACCGCTAAGGTCCCACCCCTAGAAAGCAACATTGCACCTAGCACCTCAATCCTAGATGGAGTGTTCTTAAATGAGAACTGGGAGTACGAACTATAAATGGAAACTCTGACCGACCTATACACAAGTCACACCTATCACGTGGGTTGGTTAGATGTCCTACAATCCACAATGGGTGCTACTACTGTGGAGGATCAACAACAAAGAGTTTGTGAGGTCATCCATAGGGTCATTGAGTTAGAGAGACAGAACAAGGGGATCAACATGCCTTCAACAGGTCTCATGAGATTCTTGGATACAGGAAAGGCTAAACAACCGACCTTATCGCAAATGGAGACTCCCTCGGTAAGTCCGATGGATCCTCCATATGTTGTTTCACCAGGGGTCTCAGTGCAATCTAAGCCCACAAGTGATAGCTTCACCTTTCCAAGTCTAGCTCATCTTTCCCTTGATGACACCACGGCTACCATGCCTACCCCAATGATGGGCATGCCGAGAAACATGCCATGGACCTCATTTGTTACTAAATCACCGCTACATGGTAGCTCAATTCCTGCAACAGTACCTACAAGTGTGTACCAATCGTATACACCCATGGGTCCTCGTACTCATGTAGTCCCTACCCCTCCCATTGTTTCAACTACCTATGATCCACAACCACAACACCCAAGTTCTTATATCCATGGGACTATACCGGCTAGCATTAGCATGTCACATCCGACGTCTGCTATGCCTAGGGACACACATATGAACTATGGACCACCACATGGCACAACATCGTACCCAACGTGGAACCCAAGGGCTTCCTATGCGCCAAGCCCGATGCCAATACCTACTCCACATGTAGTCTTTGGAGCACCTCCACCCATGGTGCCTGCTCACTTAGGTGACTTGGCAACATTTTCTCAAGCTATAGATCGATCTATTGCTGAGAATATGTGTAACACGTCTGATAGAGAGCCTAGAAGTAAGGCAGTACAAATAGCCAAGCTCACACAAAAATTTAGTGGAGACGGGGATGTGAGAAAGCATATCGAAGTGTTTGAACAAATATGCGATTCTCTAGGAGAACACAATGACCTACATAAGAGCAATGCTTTAAGCCTAACCTTAAGTGGAAAGGCTGGGGATTGGTATAGAACCCTAAGGGTGGAAGAAAAAACAATTTACCCTACTCTTAGGAGACTGTTCTTAAAAGAATACATACGAGAGGGATTACTTTGGGGTGTAGCCTCTCAGCTCCAAAAAGACCAACGAGAGGAAGGAGAGTCAGTGAGAGACTTTATTAGTCGCTTGAAGCATTTGAATTCTCGATGTCATCCAAATGAGCATTCAACAATAACCAATTGCTTGATAGATTGATCAGGGGGTTACGACATGAGGATATCTACAATGGCTTAGTCATTAGAGGTATCACCACTTGGGAAGAAGTCACCACCAATATGATCCAATTGGAGGATAATTTAATGATTCAAGGAGAAAGAGTGTCTGTTGAGCCTAAATCTATTAGCTCGCAAGCATCAGGGCATCAACCAATGACCCTAAAGCCTATTGCTAAGGAGCCAAAGATATTTGAGATGACTTCAACAGATCTCACCGAGGCTATTCAAGAGAGTCTTAGGGATAATTGTGCTCCGCAAAACAATCATATGTATCCAAGAAGGCAGCAACAATGGTGCTCAGTATGCTATGGACCGCATAGTACCAGTGAATGCCCTACTTTTAGAGTAAAATTCAATGGGAACTGCAATGCCTGTGGGAGGTATGTTCATCAAGCTAAGGATTGCATAGTATTTAAGCGCGCGATGGCCAATAGACCAACCTTAGCATGGACAGACACACCTCAAATGCCTGCATTGATGCCGGCCCCACCTCTTGAACAAACAACACAACACATGGTCCCTAGGGCCCAAAATGTTGTCCAAACAACACCCTTACCACCTCCACTGCTAGGACCGCAACCACCACATCCGAAAACCACTTCTGTGAATCAAGTGGGTTGTGAGTCATCTATTTCTTGTTTGGAAGGCTGTGAGGAAGATATAGATCCTAATATTGCCTATGGGATGGATGTTCTTGAAGAAAGTCCACAATACTACATGGAGGACTATTGGGGACAAGTAGAACATGTATATCAAGTAGCTTCTCTTGCGCCAAGAGGCCAAAATATCAATTACACCGCTAAGAGACCACCTCTTCAATGATATGAGTGTTGAGGTCCACATCGTGTAGCCGAGTGTCCTATTAGCCTACAAAAGAACGCCACACTAATGCAAACCAATCAAGCGAGCACGTCTACAATGCCAATACTCATGTGTAATTGATGTGGCATAGATCATTTGATTGCCCAATGTCCAAATAATCCAAATGCACCAAAGATCACGCCATTAAACTTGATTGCAATTACCGAGGATCCATCACAAAGTACACCTGTGGTACCAATAAACGTACTGACACGATCGATGCTCCAAAAACAAAATTATATTTCTTGAGGAAAGAGACACGGCACCAATTGCCCAATCTCAGAAAAAGAAGAAAACACGAAGAAAGAGATCGCAAAAAGCAGCGAAGTCAGACCCCAGTTCAAAGACCAACATAGGGACTGGTGACGACCCCGTATATATGAATGACGCTGAAGAGGATTCTGATTTAGGAGAAACTATGGAGACCAAAACGACCACTAAGATAGAAACCAACCAGGAAGATCTTCATGAGCCACAATGGCCAGGATCCAAGAAGAAGATAAGAACTTATCCAAACCCTACAGAGGAGATTGAGCGAGTCAAGCAATTAAGGAGTTTGGTAGAAGATACCCAAAGGGATCTAGAACCACAACTAGGAAGATCTAGATTACAGACACCGTGTTCCCTACGCAACATCAACCTCACCAAGTCCATAGACCCTTAGCCATACCTAGTGTCATCCAAGAATAAAGTGACTTAAATTCATGGGAAAGTGGGCGTACTCACTTCTTGATGGAAAGAATGTTTACAGAGGGACTACTTGATCCTATCGAAGAAATGGAGATCCCATCTTCCCCACATCAACGGACTCAAGGCCAAAAGGTGTCGTTAAACATTGCCAAAAATTGATGGATTTCATGTCTTCAGAAGTTAGAACCACCATCATGTCCAAACTATATAAAGACCCTGAGCTAGTCTCAGCTCTTTGAGCCTTCCTCAATGGAGAACTGAAGTTTGGGCTACCACAATTTTCCCAGATGGATGGAGCTGGGGAGATGCCAATAGAGGAGGAACACTTAGATCCACAACCCAACCTAGATGAGAACCTTGTTATAGAAATACATGTTAACAAGTTGGGACAATACTTTGAGGGTGATGAATCCAATGCGACCATAACAATCACTACTAAGGGATTAACTGTGAAGGGAATCCTTGATGGTGGCGCTGGGGTTAGCATTGTGACTAAAAATTGATGGGAAACTATGGGAAGACCTCACCTTGCGACCACAACCATAGTAGTGAAGATGGCCAATGGGTCTATTGTTAAACCTATTAGGATGCTAGAAGATCTCAAGATCAAGGTCTTTGGACATAAAATAAGGATTACCTTCATTATTATGGATTTCTCCAAACACACTATGGCATCGGAGATGATCTTAGGACGTCCTTTCATGAGGGAAGAAAAAATGGTGCATGACTGGTCTAAAAACCATGTCTACTTGCATTTCCAAGATTCTGTCATTCAAGTGGATCTTGTGACGGGTCGAGCACATCCTTTAGGAAACAGGTTTATAATTGATCATAGATTTGACACCACAGTTCACTCGGCCCCATTGCAGTATTGTTACACGTGTAAAGCAGACACTGATGTTGGGGAAGATTCTCCTTATATGGATGTACTACCTGGGATGACTGAGTCGGACAATGTGGATTGGGTCCACCTAGCAGCAACCATAGACACTTGGGGAAATAGGGGGACGACCTGGGTAACACCTGAGGGAGATGAAATGCCCATACCCTTAAATATGCTACAAGCAATGCATATAGCTTCTGACAAGACTCATCCTAATATAACAAAGAAAACATACAAGTGGGTCCCTAAAGCTTCTTCAACGACCATAGCTAGTGCTAAAAAAGAGAAGCCTTGTAAGAAACGTTCCACTCACTCCAAGAAAGGTAAGAAAACGTGGCGCTAGATTCCTAAATGACTATTGGAAGCCCAAAGCTACTATCAAGGAAATGATCAAATCTAGGTCCCAAAATGTAGATTGTGTTCTTATCTATCACCTGACCCATGTGAACTCAATCCCGTAGCTCCAAAACAAATCGACAATCGCGGAAAGAAAAAAGATATTGAATGCTACACACCCGCTCCAGAGCTAGTTTGGATACCGAACAAAGAACGATTTGTTCCACCTAGCTTAGGAAGGGGGGAGTCCCATGAAGCTTCTAGCTCCTCATGTAATGCATCCATAGAGGTAAAAGCTTCTCCACATCCTCGACCTACAATAGTGGACCTCCATGAAGCTACAAAGGAATCCACAACTCCCAGTGTTCAAGAATCACCTGATGAACCACTTCAAGTTCGATCCCGGGGTATTTTATACTCTTTTTTGGTCATTTCTCTTACGACTGTCATAGGACTATACGATGGCCATCACTTCACAAGGTCTACGACATGGTTTAGAAACTCATAGAGTTTGGTTTAGCTAGTGTGGAGCAAGGTTTATGAGGATTCCTCTCACCTCAGTCACTGAGTGTTTCTAGATATCTCCCCACATAGGTGCTTGTACTTGATAAATGTCACATTTACTAATATCAAAATATGAGACGTATTTTAGATGTGGAGAATATGAATCTCTAGGACTGACGTTAGCACTTATTTCCTCATTTATGTGTCGTGAGACAGAGTCCCTAGGTGATGGTTAAATCCGTTGTTTTAGACCATTTCAAGCATGTAGCAATAAGAACAATTTTAGTGGCCAACCATATCTATTGAAGACTTGTTAATGTAGCATGTACTATAAACAACATCAACAGATGGTTGTTTCAAGGTTTTTAGGCGGAAATTTTGCATACCTATTACGCATATAGAAAGGCTATGTCATGTTAATGAAAATGTTTCATTGTTTGTACCTAGATATTTATGGGTGGTGTGGCTATGGGGGGTGATGGCATGCAGCCATGGTGAGAAGGGTGCAGAAAAGAGAGAGAGAGAGAGAGAGAGAGAGAGAGAGAGAGAGAGAGAGAGAGAGAGAGACGAGACAAAAAAATAACACTATGTATTGATTGTATTCTTTTTGTTAAAAAGCTTATGATATAAGGTGGCCATGCAAACTGGCTCTAAACTAAACTTTCCTCTGCATGCTATAAGGGGAGTTTCCCACGAGCTTAGACTACAGGGCTTGAACCCAACAAACACCCCCCCCCCCAAGCCCAAACCACTGACAATGGACTCGAGACAGACCATGGTAGAGTTCTATCACCTGAAACTATGAGTAGAAGTCCCCCCCTTGACAATAACATAGGTGTGTGTGTGAACTTCCCTCAAACAACTATCAGTGTGAGCCAAACCAGAACTCGGAACCAAACATAAAAGGGCAGTCTTACCACTGATAAGTGGCAGTGTCTATAACCCGTACATTTTATTGATAAATGATTGACATAAAAATAAAACATAAACCAGAATAAAAACTACAGGACATCACTATCTAAGAAAAGTGTTGGTGCTTCACCATCTTCATCACTGTCAACCATGTTGATTTGTCTCTTATTTTTCTTAAAACATTTATCCAAAGGATGATTGGTCTTTCCACAGTGGATGCAAGGATATTTGCTAAAACAATCCTTGAAAATTGCTACGGCCACATATCACACAAGGTCTAGTGCTAGTAGGAGGCCTGGTTGAAGTTGCAGTCCTGGTTGAATTTACAGTCGAAGTGCAACCACGAGCTACATATGTAGTAGGTACGAAAGAACTAATACGCGGTACTCGTTTCTCTTCTTCTGGCAATGAGTTAACAATACCATCCAAAGAAGGCAACGGACCGTTCTTTTTTCTTTTTATAGTTACAATTTGATAAAATTTAGCAGGTAGGCTATTCAAAAAAACAGCTATAAGATCTTCATCTGGGACAAGAGCTTCAACATAAATTAGTTGAGTGCGGATGCTTTTCAGTCTGTTAGCTAAAGCCGCAATATTTTCATCATCACGCATAGAAAGAGAATACAGGTCCATTTTAAGACTCATTTTGGAGTATTTGGATTTAGGACCAAGCACTTTCTCTAGTTCCATCCAAGCAATGTTTGCAGATTGCACGTCCTTTTGCTATGCTCGTAAAGGCAATTAATGACCGTCAACCTTGGTTAATAGAATTTTGAATTGCTTTAACACAACAATGGATCCATAGCATATAAAGCCAAGGAAATCATGCCAAATCCCCTTTGCAAGCAACTGTTGCCGTGACAGTGAGTCGAGCCAAGGCCAAGCAGGGCTCTAATACCAGTTGATGGGTGGTGTGGCTATGGGGGGTGATGGTATGCAGCCATGGCGAGAAGGGTGCAGAAACGAGAGAGAGAGAGAGAGAGAGAGAGAGAGAGAGAGAGAGAGAGAGAGAGAGAGAGACCAAAAAAAGTAACGCTATGTATTGATTATATTCCCTTTGTTAAAAAGCTTACAGTATAAAGTTGTTAACCACTGGCATCCACTTCTAGAAGTCACGGGCCGGGCTTGTCGGTCCAATAAGAAAAGGGTAAGAGTCCAATGAGAGGCGCACTCTAACAGGAACATTCAAGGGTTAGTTGGCTAAGTATGGGCACCCAAGTCTGAATGGGGCGAGCTCATATAAAAGTCACCTAAACCTAAAAATCATTCATTTTTTCATTTGTGCAATTGAAGAGTGCTCTTGCTCCATCTCCATCTTCTTCTTCTTCATCCCCTTGTGTGTGTGTGTGTGTGTGTGTGCGAGCGTGAGAGAGAGAGAGAGAGAGTGTGTGTGTATGATCGAGCATTGCGACGACGGCACGACGGCGGTGAAGCGGTTGAGCGCAACGCAACAGCGGCTCCTTCTTCTTCGCGGCGAGAATCCTCCACAAAGGCGAGCGTAGGGCAGTAAGTGACACACCCTTGCTCTTTTGAGCTTGCTAGATTAGTCTAGTTGTGTGCTTGGAGCCATTTGTGGCTCGCACACAATGTATCGGCAAGTCCTTGCATTGACACGTGCGACAGACGCGCACATTTTTGGCGCCACTGCCGGGGAATGCCCTGCATTAAGCTCGAGTAGCACTCTATGCTACTTTGTGGTGCATTTTGAAATGTGGGAAAGGTAGAGAAGGAAGGTGTGTGTGTTGAGAAGGAGTTTGTTTTACTACTGTGTATTGTTTTATTAATAAGGTATTGAAAGGTACTGTGTTTTTTCTGTTCAATAAGGTGTTTTCTCTATGATAAGGTGTTAGGATTAAGGTAGTACATCCATATTGTTAGTTCTCTGTAAAGTACGGTAAGTAGTTTTGTTAGCTAATGAGTTGCTGTAGTAGTGTGTTAGTGTGTTACAGTAGCTCTATTAGATGTAAGTAGGTAGGTTAGAGGTGTGTGTGCTCGCGCACACAACGCGGCCGCGGCGACCTTATCCAAAAAAAAAAAACTTTTAAATTTTAAAGGTAGGACCCAGATCAAGAATATCCCCCAGACCCAAGCCCAAGCCCACACTCAGGCTCATGCCTCAGTCCCCCTTTAAAATTACGTATTTTAGCCTCACGCGTAGATAAAAGTCGACCTTTTTGAGGACCAACAGAGCTTCGGGTAACCGAACTCTGTGCTGTAAAGCACACCACGACCCCTTGAGCGATACGCTCATTTTGAGCTATCGCACGCTCTAATCCAAAAACCGATCATTAATAAACAATAAAAAACATAAAAAAACGAGTGAAAACGGACGCTTAAAAAAGTAAGCGGTTAACCTTCGAGGTTATTTGCCGATGCTTGTAGGGTGCCAAAGACGCATGCATCTGCGCTCTGGTCGTGTGCTAGAGGCCGGGCAACTAGAGAGCATTTCGACATACGCAAGTTCTCAATATCCACCTACCTTAGGTTCCGGGCCCTCGGCGGGGACCCAAGGTAGTATAAACCAAGACCCAAACATAGCGGCTAGTGACTCTTCCTCTGAGTACCACGTCATGGAGGGTTTCCCAATGTCTAATCCCGATAGCTCAAGCCAAGATATGCATACCATGGTCCACGATCCGGGCCAGGCATGCTTAGCCGCTTGAAGGAAACCTTTAGTAGAGCCACTCACTCCGAACATTGAGCTAACGATGTAAATGAGGGGGGTGGGGAAGTAAATTTTCCATTCATGACCAACGTAGACCCTATTCTCTTAGGAAGTGTACACGTGAATACACCATTCACTGCACCCCCTGACTCTTCAGAGCTATTTCCCTTTGAGGTTATATTACCTGATGGTAGAAGCCTTGCCGAAGTGCAAGAGGTTGAGCGATATATCATTGCATCTAGGGAAAAGGAAATTGAGAGCTTACGCAAGGCGGAGCAACGAAGAGAGTTAAAAGCAAAAGCTCCTATGTCAATATCTTTGCTAGGAGAGCAATCAAGTGCTCCTGAATTAGCGACCACTAAGGGTCAACCCATAGAGAGCCACATTGCATCCAGTTCAGAGGACACCCCTAGCACCTCAATCCTAGATGGAGCGTTCTTAGATGAGAACTGGGAGTACAAACTACAAACAGAAACTCTAACCGACCTATGCACAGGTCACACCTATCATGTGGGTTGGTTAGATGTCCTACAATCCACAACGGGTGCTACTAGTGTGGAGGATCAACAACAAAGAGTTTGTGAGGTCATCCATAGAGTCATTGAGCTAGAGAGACAGAACAAGGGGATCCACATGCCTTCAACGAGTCTCATGAGATTCTTGGATACAGTGAAGGATAAACAACCAACCTTATCGCAAATGGAGACTCCCTCGGTAAGTCCGATGGATCCTCCATATGTGGTTTCGCCAGGGGTCTCAGTGCCATCTGAGCCCACAAGTGATAGCTTTATATTTCCAAGTCTAGCTCATCTTTCCCTTGATGACACCACAGCTACCATGCCTACCCCAATGATGGGCATGCCAAGAAACATGCCATGGACCTCATTTATTAGTAAAGCACCGCTACATGGTAGGTCAATGCCTGCAAACAGTACCTACAAGTGTGTACCAATCGTATACACCTATGGGTCCTCGCACTCATGTAGTTCCTACCCCTCCCATTGTTTCAACAACCTATGCTCCACAACCACAACACCCAAGCTCTTATTTCCATGGGACTATACGGGCTAGCATTAGCATGTCACATCCGACGTCTGTTATGCCTAGGGCCACACATATGAACTTTGGGCCGCCACATCGTGCAACACCGTACCAAACGTGAAACCCAAGGGCTTCCTATGCACCAAGCCCAATGTCAATACCTACCCTACATGTAGTCTCTGGAGCACCTCCACCCACGGTTCTTCATCACTTAGGTGACTTGGCAACATTTGCTCAAGCTATCGGTTGATCTATTGCTGAGAATATGTGTAACACGCCTGATAGAGAACCTAGAAGTAAGGCAGCACAAATAGCCAAGCTCACATAAAAATTTAGTGGAGACGAGGATGTGAGAAAGCATATCAAAGTGTTTGAACAAATATATGATTCTCTAGGAGAACACAATGACCTGCATAAGAGTAATGCTTTAAGCCTAACCTTAACTGGGAAGGCTGGGGATTGGTATAGAACCCTAAGGGTGGAAGAAAAAAAGATTTACCCTACTCTTAGGAGACTGTTCTTAAAAGAATAAATACGAGAGGGAGCGCTTTAGGGTGTAGCCTCTCAACTACAGAAAGCCCAACAAGAGGAAGAAGAGTCAGTGAGAAACTTTATTAGTCGCTTGAAGCATTTGAATTCTCCTTGTAATCCAAATGAGCACTTCAATAATAATCAATTGCTTGATAGATTCATTTGGGGATTGCGACATGAGGATATCTACAATGGCCTAGTCATTAGAGGTATCACCACTTCGGAAGCAGTCACCACCAATGCGATCCAATTGGAGGATAATTAATGATTCAAGGAGAAAGAGTGTCTGTTGAACCTAAATCTATTAGCTCGCAAGCATCGGGGCATCAGCCAATGACCTTAAAGCCTATTGCTAAGGAGCCAAAGATATCTAAGATGACTTTAGCAAATCTCACCAAGGCCATTCAAGATAGTCTTAGAGACAATCATGCTCTGCAAAACAATCATATGTATCCAAGAAGGGAGCAGCAATGGTGCTCAGTATGCCATGGACCGCATAGTACCACTGAATGCCCTACTTTTAGAGTAAAATTCAATGGGAACTGCAATGCCTGTGGGAGGTATGGTCATCAAGCTAAGGATTGCATAGTATTTAAGCATGCGATGGCCAATAGACCAACCTTAGTATGCATAGACACACCTCGAGTACCTGCATTGATGTCGGCCCCACCTCTTGAACAAACGTCACAACACATGGTCCCTAGGGCCCAAAATGTTGTTCAAACAACACCCTTACCACCTCGAGTGCTAGGACCAAAACCACCACATCCAAGAATCAGTTTTGTGAATCAAGTGGGTTGTGAGTCATCTATTGCTTGTTTGGAAGGGTGTGAAGAAGACCAAATGGATGCTTTGCTGGCTTGTGCAGGTTTCTGGATAATCACTTGGCTCAATCTTTTGCACTCTTATATGCACTTCATTTTTGAGCTTGCAATACCTGGCTCCACTAAAATCTATGAACAACTGGGAGTTTTAGATTTGGCTTTACTCTGATCAATAGGATGTTGCTTCCTGTACTGCTTTTGCTGCTCATCAAGTATCTACGGCCTTCTGAATCTGCATAGAAAAATTTATCTCCATTGTAGCCATATAGTTGTAGAAGCTGCTCTTTTGCACTTGTGCCGATGTTGCCACTGCTACCGGCTTGCTCTATTGTACTTGAATTCTCGCCTTGACTTGAGTCCATGTTAGCTCAATCTATAAAAACTATCTTGTAGCAAATTGTGGTTTTGATTAGCAGAATTTCTCCTGTTCCAGCTTGATAAGACTGCTTTAGCCAAAGCACTTTTGTAGTTCACTGCTCTTAGACTCACAAGAGTTTATTAGCTCGAAAGTGTCAAAATTGATTGCAACCTTTATAATGATGAAAATATGGGCTTTGCATAGCTTAATCTGCAATGCAATTACTTGCACTCGCCAATTTTTGGTTTGCACACACAATTTCTTCTAGCCTCTGGCGTTCTTTGACTGAATTGTGGGAACACCTTCCAGAACAGGGATAGAACTGTGATGATCTCGGCTCGAATGATTCCCAACTATTTGTTGATGATTCCCCTATTTCCGGGTCCAAATTTGAAATTCTCACAAGTTTTACAACTCGCACTTGCTAATTTTCATCCAAAATTTGCTATTTTCAGCCTCGAGTCACAATTTCGACGTTTGAACAATGTCCTAACGGCCAAATTCTACTCAAAAGTCAATTTTGAATTGACTTTTCGTGTGATTGTATCCTAGCCGGTCAATGTTAACCGACAAGTCAGACACAATGGAGTCAATACTGGGCGAATAGGAAGCTTGGGGACTGCCCAACACTCCCTATCGCTTGGTGTTGACCTTGGTGTAACCGACGATGAAGACCCTTTTGGTGATGTGATTACAATTCATGCAGTGGAGTCATATTGGGCGAATAGGAAGCTTGGGGACTGCCCAACGCTCCCTATTGCCTGGTGTTGACGATGGTGTTAAAGACATTACATGCAACAGTGGAGTCAGCACCGAGCGAATAGGAGGCTTGGTGATTGCCCAACGCTCCCTATCGCTTGGTGTTGACCTTGGAAAATGGGTGTGGCCCAATAAACATCCACGTATATCACATTGTTTTGAGTCAGGGACCGGGCTTGTCGGCCCTATAGGTGCTTGGGTGATCGCCAATGAGAGTCGCACCACATATCTCATTTGATACTATTTTTACTTTGACCAGCCACTGTGGGCGCCCGTGTGTGAATGGGTTAAACTCTTATAAAATTTTTGACCTAAAATCCGAATGCTCTGAGGTGTAAGCTAAGAAGTGCTCTTGCTCCATCTTTGTCTCCTTCTCCTTCGCGTGTATGTGTGTGTATGCTAGAGAGAGAGAGAGAGAGAGAGAGAGAGAGAGAGCATTGCGGCGACATCGATGGCGGTGAGGCGATAGAGTGCGGCATCGGTAGCAGCTGCTTCGTCTTTGTTGCAACACAGGATCCTTCACGACGGTAGCATTGAGAGGTGAGTGACACACCATTGTTCTTTGAGCTTGCTAGGATTCTTTAGCTGTGTGTTTGCAGCCTTTCAAGACTCGCACATAGTGCACAGGCAAGTTCCCAGTCTTTGACACGTACGTCAAAGCGTACATTTTTGTCACCATTGGTGAGGACAGTCTTCATTAAGATTGAGGAGCACTCAATGCTACCTCTGGAAGCTTTTCTTCCATCTGTTTTTCGTCTTTTGCTGAGTTCTGTGAGAACTGTTTAGTGGCTGTAAAGGGCAGATTAGCAGGTTTTTGGCAGATTCTGTTAGTAACTGTAAGCTCGATTAGTGATGCATTGTACTTATTTTTGTTAGTTTTGCAAGATCTCTATTGTGCAGGTGTTAGTAGAGCTGTTAGTGAGTGTAGACAGTGAGAAGTAGAGTAGACAGTGAGCAGCAGAGTTGATTGTGTGTGAGTGTGCAATTCTATGTTAGACAATTAATTAGCTTTTAATTAGTTGCAAGGAGGTTAGATAGAGCTCCTAGGAGGTGCTATGAGCACGTGGGAGCTCGGCATCCACGCAGCCACATTATCCTCTGAAAAATTATTTTTGAAAAAACACGCTCGGGATATTTGGGACTAAAAAGAAATTCGAGAATTAAAATTAAAAAATACTATTCTAAAAGATCGGGATCGGGATCGAGGCCCAGGCTCAGGCCTCAGTCCTCAATCTTATGATATACTACTCACACTACCTTATATATAAAGATTAGGATCTCAAGTGAAGGGAGGGCATGTGGGTCAAGTTCCTCAAGTCCTCCACCATCCCCTTTACACTCACCCTTTGGACTTACTAATTCTAACCCTCTCCCCACCTAGGAAAAGATTGGTTTTAGGATTCCAAGGGCTGTATGTAACTAAATCGGGGGTTGTAAAGCATGGCCCATCCCTCTAACCAAGACGCTCGTTTTGAGCTATCATACGCCATATTCCGTTGCTCGGTTAAAAAAAGGGACCAAAAATACAAAAAAAGGATTGTAAACACCTAAAAAACTAGGTGAGCGGCCTTCACGGGCACTCACCAACACCTTTAGAGTGTTGAGGTATCATGCACTTACGCTCTGGTCGTGTCCTAGAGGACGAGCATATCGAGAGTGTCTCCGTTTACGTGGGCACTCATTATTCCTCTACCTTAGGTCCTAGGCCCTCAACGGGAACCCAAGGTAGTACCACTCAGGACCCACATATTGCGTCTAGTGACTCTTCCTTTGACTACGATGTCATGGAGGGTTACCCAATGCCTAATCCCGATAGCTCAAGCCAAGGCATGCATGCCATTGGCCCACGATCTGGGCCAAGCGTGCTTAGCCGCTTGAAGGAAACCTTTAGTAGAGCCAGTCGCTCCGAACATGGAGCTAACGATATAAATGAGGGGGGTGGGGAAGTAAATTCGCCATTCATGACCAACATAGACCCCATGCTCTTGGACAGTGTGCAATTGAATACTCCATTCATTGCACCCCCTGACTCTTCAGAGCTATTCCCCTCAGAGGTTATATTACCTAATGGTAGAAGCCTTGCCAAAGTGCAAGAGGTTGAACGGTACATCATTGCGGCTAGGAAAAAAGAAATCGAGAGCTTATGCAAGGCAGAGCAATGAAGAGAGTTAAGCCCCTATCTCAACATCCATGCCAGGAGATCAATCAAGTGCTCCTGAATTAGCAACCACTAAGGGTCAACCCATAGAGAGCCACATTGCATTTAGTTCAAAGGACACCCCTAGCACCTCTATCCTAGATGAAGCATTCCTAAACAAAAACTAGGAGTATGAACTACAAACGAAAACCCTAACCGACCTATACACATGTGACACCTACCACGTGGGTTGGTTAGATGTCCTACAATCCACAACGGGTGCTACTAGTATAGGGGATCAATAACAAAGAGTTTGTGAGGTCATCCATAGGGTTACTGAGAGGGAGCTAGAGAGACAGAACAAGGGGATCCACATGCCTTCAACGGGTCTCATGAGATCTTGGATACAAGGAAGACTAAATAACCAACCTTTCGCAAATGGAGACTCCCTCGGTAAGTCCGATGGATCCTCCATATATTGTTTCGCCAGGGGTCTTAGTGCAATTTGAGCCCACAAGTGATAGCTTTACCTTTCCAAGTCTAGCTCATCTTTCCCTTGATGACACCACGGCTACCATGCCTACCCCAATGATGGGCATGCCAAGAAACACACGATGGACCTCATTTGTTAGTAAAGCACCACTACATGGTAGCTCAATGCCTGCAACAATACCTACAAGTGTGTACCAATCGTATATACCTATGGGTCCTCGTACTCATGTAGCTCCTACCCCTCCCATTGTTTTAACAACTTATGCTCCACAACCACAACACCCAAGCTCTTATTTCAATGGGATCATACTAGCTAGCATTAGCATGTCACATCTGGCGTCTGCTATGTCTATGGCCACACATATGAACTTTAGACCACCACATGGCACAACACCGCACCAAACTTGGAACCCAAGGGCTTCCTATGCGCCAAGCCCAATGCCAATACTTACTCCACATGTAGTCTCTGGAGCGCCTTCACCCATGGTGCCTACTCACTTAGGTGACTTGGCAACATTTGCTCAAGCTATTGGTCGATCTATTGCTGAGAATATACGTAACACGCCTGATAGAGAGTCTAGAAGTAAGGCAGTACAAATAGCCGAGCTCACAAAAAAATTTAGTGGAGATGAGGATGTGAGAAAGCATATCGAATTGTTTGAACAAATATGCTATTCTCTAGGAGAACACAATGACCTGCATAAGAGTAATGCTTTAAGCCTAACCTTAAGTGGGAAGGCTAGGGATTGGTATAGAACCCTAAGGGTGGAAGAAAAAACGATTTACCCTACTCTTACGAGACTGGTTTTGAAAGAATACATACGAGAGAAAGTGCTTTGAGGTGTAGCATCTTAGCTCCAGAAAGCCCAATGAGAGGAAGGAGAGTCCGTGAGAACTTTATTAGTCGCTTGAAGCATTTAAATTCTCATTGTAATCCAAATGAGCGCTTCAATAATAACCAATTGCTTGATAGATTCATCAGGGGATTATGACATGAGGATATCTACAATGGCCTAGTCATTAGAGGAATCACAATTTGGGAAGTAGTCACCACCAATGCGATCCAATTGGAGAATAATTTAATGATTCAAGGAGAAAGAGTGTCTATTGAGCCTAAATCTACTAGCTCGTAAGCATTGGGGCACCTGCTAATGACTCTAAAGCCTATTGCTAAGAAGCCAAATATATCTGAGATGACTTTAGTAGATCTCACCAAGGCCATTCAAGAGAGTCTTAGAGACAATCGTGCTCGACAAAACAATCATATGTATCCAAGAAGGGAGCAACAATGGTGCTCAGTTTGCTATGGTCCGCATAGTACCAGTGAATGTCCTATTTTTAGAGTAAGATTTGATGGGAATTGCAATGCCTATGGGAGGTATGGTCATCAAGCTAGATCAATGCCAAAGTGCATGAGCTCGTTTTTTGTAGAATGCTTGGATAGTCTACGTATTGGCGGTTTCTTTCACGGAGACAACTTCTCAAACTTGTCACTAAGGGTACCTGCTACAATATGAGTGCCAAGTAGTAAAAGATGCCTCGAATGTTGTATGGGCTAATAAGAGGGCCTCCACACCATGAGTATCAAAGTTTGGTGAAACTAGCGCTCTTGGGATTCCCATGCATGCTTAAACTTCACATGGAAAGAAAAATGGGCTTTTAAAAATAGTGATGAACTTGTCATTCTCACCAAACATAGGCCTAGAATCTAACAAACTACTCTTAAGTGTTTGAAACTTTTGCATATTTGCAAAAGTTTCCCAATCGCACCATTTCCTCCTTTTTTTTTTCAAAAAATCAACCTTACTTTAGTGGTGTGTGAGTTATGAAACTAACCGTGAGAAGCCCCTCTAATAGGGCAGACTCTAGGCCTACGTAAGTATCGGAGAGGATTTGCCACTTGGAGAGCAGGCGCCGAATGCGTCCAACACGCAGGCCGGCACTCACGAGGCGCCGGCACCACCCCCGACCCAAACTGTATGCTGCAATCTAGGGTCGGGCATCTTCTACTACTCTATTCCATTCCCATACGCAGAGGTTCCCTCTTGCTTCTAACAGTTTGCGTCGAAAACACCATCAGCTTAGAATTAGGGTTTTTCTTGCAGGAGAAGAAGAAGAAGAAAGCGAGTTTTGGCTCAGAAGGGCTTTTCCTCTGTTTTGGAGCTGCCTCCAAAAGGAAGCGTCCTTGTATGAGTATCTGCCTGCAAAAGGAAGAGTCCAGCTTGTCTGAGTATGGGGTCTTCGGGTGGAGGAGGATGGAAAGGGTTTCCCATCTCTCCGAAAGTGAACTCCCCTGCACCCATTTGGTGGCGCCCAGATGAGCCCCTTTCTGTGGGTCGCCCCTCTGCTTACAGCTCCAACATCGACTTCAGCTTTCAAAGCAGCATTGCAACAGGCGCCCTCTCGGACATCAGCACTCCTTTGACTTACCAAGCGACCCCTGAGTTCACAGGAGATCAAGGCAAGCTCTTCGTGGTACTGTGGACTCTCACTTCCATATGCTTGAAGTAGAGCGCACACAGCAGAATCTAATGCTCATATTTGCCTTTTGGTTTAACACTTTTTCAAGGCCAACTGCGTGTGCATGCCATGAATCGAGGTGTTTACAGCTGAAAGAAGATATTGGTGCATGCAAGCATTCGTATGCTTGCACAGAGAGAGATAAGGAGAAAGTAAGGAAAAAAGATTATGCAGAAAGCCACAGAAAATCGATGTATGAGACAAATTCATGTATGACTGTGGTAGTCCTCTGGACGCCATGAAAGTACAACAATGGCAGTAGCCAAATGAGGTGGATGTTATGGATACAACTGTGACAAACAATGGTGACGTGATATGATATGATATGATGTATCATGTGAAGGAAGAGAGAGAGAGAGAGAGAGAGAGAGCCCTAGCACACGGAGCTGGTGCGGCCAGCCAGCCAGGAGGAGGAAGGTAGCTGGCTGCCATCGAGTGAATCTTGAGCACAACAGGGCTGCCTGCCGGAGGATCGAAGGTCCAGAAAATGCCAGCTAGGAGAGGAGGACACGGGAAGAGAATGCAGAGCGTGAAGAAAGCCTGCAGGGAAGGGTGAGCCTTGGGCTACACCGGCCAGCCAGCCATGGTCTGACCACAAAAAGTGTTCGCCACGTCAGAGCATGCACCTGCAGACCTCCTTTTAGCCGGCTGGCTGGAGCCTATGTGCTCATGCTGTGAGAGAGAGAGAGAGAGAGAGAGAGAGAGAGAGAGAGGAAATGGGATGATTTTAACTATATGAATGTGGCTTTAGACGACTTAGAGACCTAAGACCACTTACCAGACCTAAAACGCGACAATGTCGAATGGATTTGTGATACAAGTGGTTAAGAACATTTCGTAAAGATGAAAATGAAGAAAGCCCTTGTGGCTAATTGTGGATCATTTAGGGTAGTGGAGTTAAATGGTAGATGCGATACTTCCTTTACAGCAGTGTCTGGCTACAACCCATGAAGATGTGTTACACACCCGGGGGAGATTCATTTAAAAAATGTAGGTGTATCATATGAGTTTATCACAAGGGGTTAATTAATTTTCTTGGAGGGGTGAACATTTACAAGAGGGGTTGCTTAATTCAATTTTGGAAAAAAATTATAAGTTTTTTAAGAAAAGGGATTATTTTATCTGTAGAAGTATGTAGGGTTAGAGGGGGTTTTTGTCAATCCCTTTGAACATATCCTACAAAAAATTTCCCATAAGTGAAGCCCCCCAAGGATATACAAATGTATTGCCACATCACATGGACTCATTGGGCACTTCTACATAGCATCAATCTCTACCATCATGAAGAATCAGGGGGCCTCTCCCTCTCTCAAGCAATGATATCCTGTTTTCTCCTATGCATGCGTTGCCTTGTGTGTATCCTTGAGGTCCTGGCCACCTGTAACAACTTTGCTGGCAGCTGTATGTCTCATCTAGGGTGCTCATGGGAGTGACTTCCAAAAGCACTTGCGGGGGAGGGGAGAAGAAGGATAAGTCTATAAACTTCTTTTGGATGAATGTGGTCTTATGAGGCCAAAATAGTGCATATAATGAAAAGAGAGAGAGAGAGAGAGAGAGAGAGAGAGAGAGATTACTGCATAGGCTTCAAGTGCTCATTGGCAAGTCTAAGCAATGCCTGAAACATACAAAGTCAGCTTGTTTCATCAATGATGTCTCTCTGCAGGTACCTGTTCGAGGATCAGAGACCCCTCTTACACGTGCCAAGCTCCCTGGCATCCTTGGCTCCTCTACACCAGAGGTTCAAAAGAAGCTGGAGAGTGCTGGTGCAGAAAATGTCCATCAGGTGGCCATGCGCCTCTATAAAAGCCTCAAGGTCCATGGCCTCTCAAATGAGGCCGAGAAGGCATTTCGGCATCTCAATGAAGCTCCAAAATTTAATGATGATGCTGATAATGACAAAAACAGTGAGGATTTAGTGGGCATGGAATACATGCTTAAAAATGGCATTGTGGACTATTTACGGAATTTTGCGCGTATCACTCCACCACTACCTCGGCAGGTGCATTGATCACAACTGATCCCATTATATATTGTGCAACATGTCCAATAGCAAAGTCTCAAACTGCCATCAAGCCCCGTGATTGAGCTTTACATCTTTTGCACAGGTAGTGCGATTCATGGATATAAATTATCAAGCAAAGCTGCCTGTCGATCCCGATAGCTTTGACACATTTGGGAAAAAATTGCTGGGTTGTCTCCTCGGTCCTTTCATGAATGCCTTCAGGAAGAAAGAGTTTGTGGAGCTCAAGATTTTGAAAGACCTTGTTGGCTATGTAATGCCGGGGTCTATGACATTACTTCTGGGGCCTCCAGGTACCTACACTATCTAACGTTCAAGATGGTTGTATGCTTGAGTTCTTCTTAGTAGCTTCGGCAAGCAACTATCTACATTAGAAATGCCAAAACTTTTTTATGTTTATAGCCAAAACTGGGGTTTTATGCTTGAGGGAAGGTAGGAGCAGGTGGTGTTTGCTAGTTCTCTTATCGTTCTAGATTGAATCCTCAAGATTGCAGGTCAAATGTTACTTATTAGTGTTAAAGACCAAAGTACTGGCATTGCTTTATTTGATTTTGCTTGAACTTTTGCAGGAAGTGGCAAAAGTACTCTGCTTAAGGTGCTCACGGTTGACCTTGAATTTCTTAATTCCATGTTTCCTTCTCTCAAGACATTTAGAAGGCTTATCATGTTGAGGTCTGTCTCCCAGAACAGGTTCTAGCTGGAAGAGCGGTCGTAAATAAGAGCATAACCTTGGAAGGCATGGTACTGTACAATGAGAAGGAAGCAAGGGAAGTGGTTCTTACAAGACTTATCGCATACATCAATGGGCAATTGAATAGGTAAGCTATCTGCTGCAAACTTTGTTTGAATGGTTTCATGCATGGATATGAAGCAAGAATAGGAAATCTGGCTTTAGAAATGAAAATTTATAGTGATTTACCACTTCAAACTGGTGCCAGGCATATCCCATTTTTGACGGTGAGGGAGACGCTCGAATTTGCAGAAGAGTGCACACAGGGGATGAGGCCTGATAATTTTTCACCACAACTCAGGAAATTCTTTGCCCATGCACTGGTAGAGGGGCAAGACCCTTTCTTGGAGTATGTCATGCAGGTGCTAGGATTGAAAGGCATAGAGGGAAGGGTGGTGGGAACAGAGGGAGCAGGTGGATTATCGGAGAGTGAGCGAGCTCAGCTTACAACAGCAGAGATAGCATTGGGCACCTACGCTGTGTTGCTCTACGACCAGCCGTGTACGGGCCAGGACTCAATTGCTACCTATGATCTCGTCCACACTCTTCGTGCAAACTCCCGCATTCAGCAGTGCTCTGCTGTCATGTCACTTGTGAAGCTCTCTCAAGATACCTTCGACCTCTTTGATCGGATCATTTTGTTGGGTGAAGGCCAACTACTCTACCAAGGTCCCTGCAAGGACGTTCTTCACTACTTTTCCCGGCTTGGGTATGTTAGAGACGAAAACTTAGGTCTTTTGGTTTGTGTTTTTCTATATATATATATCTATATATATCTCGCGATTGTTTAAAAGTCGAGCACAGAAGGCACAATAAAAAAGGATGTTACGTGTGCATGCACAACCAAAAAGTGAGATGTGAGTGAGCTTAGCATGCATATAAATTGAAGAGTAATCTGGACGTCCACATTTTGTGTCTCAGCTATGACAAGCCTGCCCATGTCGATTCAAGTGAATTCCTTCAGGATATTGCAGCTGGTGAAGGGGCTCCCTATTTGCAGCCAGGTTCTAAAAATTTGGTGGTTGAAGAGCTTGCCTTTGCATTCAGAAACTCGCATCTTTACAAAGACATACTCCGTGTCGTCTATAATGAGAACACTCTTCACACCTTCTGGGTTGAAAGTGAACCTAATTTAGGCTTGACTGTGCGTGCACCTGAACCCAGGTCTTTCGAGCGAGGATATTACGACGATGTGGTTTCAAGTCAAGGATTGGGTAATAATCTCTCAAAGCATAAGCAAGGAGCGGATTAACCGTTGGCATTCTACTAATCATGTGATTTTGTCATAGAGGTTGTGGTTGCAAACTTGTCAAAGAAAGTTGACTACACACGGGGTATAGAGAGCACAGGACACATTCAAATTGGGGACGTTGTGACTGGTATCTCTATAAATGACGGAGAGATGCAGTACATTTCACTCGGTTCAAAGGGGGACCAGCAAGGTAGAATGGATGCTGTTTACTCCATGCTGAAGAATGCTAGGGGCCATGTCCGTTTACAGGTTCAGCGTCTGCTAGACGAGGTACTTTGTCTGATTTGGGTTATGACTCACTACATTTCCTTACCTGCCATTCAATATAATAGGGGGTCTTTGTACAGTTTGAAGGAGATGACCAGCAACAAGCACAAGATGAGCGAAAGTTTTCGGGGTCTTTTGTACAAGGCCGGTATGCTGAGGCTAAGACGCTTATTAGAAGGCAGTTAAAGGTGGCCAAAAGATTGCAAATTCTGATCAGCTTGCGAATAATTCAGGTACTGTCAATAATACTCACTCAAGTATTGGGACATTGTAGCTCACATAATTTCTCCAGATCTCCAAGCTGTTTATTCTTCTGCAGGTGTTGATTCTAGGGCTGTTTGGCGGATCTCTGTTTTGGCGCGTCGGAGGTGTGTATACTCCTACCGATCTCAGCATGGTCCGGAGCTTGGGCTTTGTGTCTAGCATGAGCATTTTGCTCATCAACATGGTTCAGCTACCAGTATACATGTTGTTACGGCCCGTCTTTTACAAGCATAGGGGCCAAAGGTTTTTTCGAGCCTCATCCTACCTTATTGCTCATAGTACTGTCAGTCTTCCGCAGTCGTTTCTTGAGGTGAGGACTCTAATGAATATTATGAATGTAATCAATGCTACTATGATTATGATTATCAAGTATTGATACAATCAATGCACAACTGCAGGCCCTGGTTTATTCATTGTCGGTTTATTTCATGGCTGGTCTCTCCCTCAACAAAAACGGAGCTCACTTCTTGGAATTTCTGGCATTACTTTTCATAGTTTGCTATTTTGGTTCTTCATTAGTTCTACTCTTAAGTGCCATCTCCCCCATTTTGGAGGCAGGGAATGCCCTTGCAGGTATGATATATTGTCTAAGGTCGAGCAAATGCACATGCAAGAGGTATCCGCATAATGCACAATCATTAGCTCTCCGCAATTTCGGAAAAATAATTTTTTTTCAAAGCATCTCAAATGCAGAAGTGAATGGTGAGCCTCATGAAAATGGATAGTCAAAAGACTTTTATTTCTATATATAGAGGTGGTTGAGTGTAAATGCAATGTGTGTGTCATTTACCTTTGTATTCTTCTTTTCCTTTCCCTTTAGCATTTTCTTATCTTTAGAGTTTCCTTGCACTATGTATGTATCGACTTTAATTCTTCTGAAGCCATTAGGTCTCCACAATTATTTTTTCTTAGGTCTCCACATTTTCGAAAAAATAAAAACTCCTTTTAAATCATCTAAAATGCAAAAGTGAAGGGTAAGAGTGTAGGAAATGAAAAGCCTCTTGAAATTGGAAAGTTTGAAGACTTTGTATTCTATATAAAGAGGTGGCCTTGCGTGCATGCAATGTGCATGTCTTTTGTGCATCTCATTCTGTTGCTTTCAACCTCTCCCTAGCGTTTTTTTATCCTTAGAGAGTTTGCACCATGTATGTCTTGGATTTATCCTTTCAAAGCCATAATTTAGGAGAGAATTATTTATTAAGTAGGGCCTACAATGTCACTAAATGTGTGCTTGTTGATTGATGCAGGTTTATTGGTATCAATCTTCCTTTTGTTTAGCGGTTTTGTGATCTTTCCTTCCAACATCCCTGTGTTCTTGAGATGGCTTTATCACTTCAATCCTCTGCATTGGGCTAATACGGTTTACTGTGTGAGCCAGATAGGGGAGAGGTACACAGATCCCTGCTCTCTATACCTAGGAGACTCAACACTCGAATTCTGCAACTTATACCCAGACTTATCAGTAGGGGAAGCCTATCTTCTAAGGTTTCAGCTGGTTCCTAATGGAAAAAAGCACTGGTTGGGCATTTCATTTGTCATAATTCTGGCTTGGATAGTCGGTGTCAAGCTGTTGTGCTTTATTGCTCTCAACAAGCTTAACTTCTCTGAGGCGAATCGATCCTTACCCCGCCCTCGGCAGCCCAGACCCGTCTTCAGCCAGGTGGAAAAAGATGCTGAGAATGCTAGCTCCTTCTCGGGAGACATTTTTGCGTCTAAGTCGAAGGAGACATCCGATTCTTCCGAGACTAGAGATTCCAGTGATGGACCAGTCCCTATGGGCAAGAATGTTCAAATATATGGGCTGGAAGCAGGATTTAAAGGAGACGATGATGATAATGAAGTTGTTAATGGTGGTGGTGGGTGGCGGACATCCAACATTCCAGTCAAACCAACAACACTCACTTTTCATGATTTAACTTTCCTCAGCAATGAAAATGCCGTGTTTAAACAAGTTTCTGGCTGGGCAAAGCCTGGAAATATGCTGGCTCTTACAGGAAGCTCCAAATCAGGGAAGACCACTCTGCTTAAGGTGCTTGCCAGAAGGCCCCCACAGGGAGAACTAAAGGGTGAAATTCTTGTCAATGGTTTCAGGGCACCCCCAGAAGCGTATGCCAGAGTAATTGGCTTTGTGGAGCGGCTCGATGCACACCAGCCTTTCCTCACTGTCCGTGAATCTCTTCACTTCTCAGCTACCTTGCGCCTCAACAATGAAATTGAAGCTCCAGCCCGCTCTTCTCATGTGGAACTTGTGCTTCACTTGCTTGGCTTGACCCATGTGAGCAATCAGTTAGTGGGATCCATCCGCGACGCTGCAGGAAGAACCTATGAGATTGCCAAAAAAATCACAATTGCTGTAGAGCTGGCAGCAAATCCTAGCGTTCTTTTTCTGGACGAGCCCACTTCTGGTTTGGACAGTGTCGGCACACGCAACATTTTGTTGGCTTTACAAACTATTGCAGGCACAGGGCGAACGGTGATTAGTACAATGCAGCATCCGAGTGCCATGTCCTTAGCTTGCTTTAATAACGTCCTCATCTTGAGTACGAGGGGTGAGCAAGTGTACTTCGGAATGGTGGGGTTCAATTGCCAAGAGTTGCTCAGTTACTTTGCAGCAGCAATCAAGCAGCAGCCAGCTGTAAGGCCTCCTTTTACCAGCCTCCCATCGCAGAACTCTGTGCCCTTGGTGCTCGATGCACTGGGTGTTGGCATCAAGAAACGTGGCCCAACCCATGACTTTGCCACTCTGTACCAAAACTCTGTCCTGGCTTCCTCAAATGCTGATGAGCTTCTCCGGCTTAGACGACAAAATAGGAAACGCGCTCTCCGGCAAGTGCATTCTAGGTATGCAGCGCCTCTCAGCACGCAGGCAGCGATGGTTTTTGTACGAACACAACGCTTCCTATGGCGGAACGTATCATATACGTTTGGGCGCCTCACAGGTTCCATTGCACTGGGTCTTCTCATGGGGTTGATATACTTACACATAGGCTTCACTGACACCTTTGGCCTTACTGGGCGGTCTCTTTACATCTACATGCAGGTGATGCTGATTGGTGTGATAACCTCCAATAATGTGGTTCCACAAGTGGGCTCGGACAGGCTCTTCTATTATCGGGAGAGGAGAGCTAGCATGTATAGCCCTATATTCTATCCCATTGCATGGGTAGTGGCAGAGATTCCATATTTGCTGCTTGCCTCTCTTGCATTTGCTGGAATAGGCAATGCCCTTGCCCAAATCGCCACCGATACCCTCTCCAATTTTCTCATCTACTGGTTGTGTCTTTTTGTGTTCACGCTTTCGGTGGCGTATTTTGGCATGTTGCTGACACTAGCATTTCCGCAACCCATTCTTGCTGCATTTGTAGTGTCCATAATCACGTCGATTTGGGTATCAGCTTCAGGGGTCGTGGTTCCTTTTAACAAGATAAGCCAAGTGTACAGATGGGTTTTTTGGACAAATCCCTACCAGTACGTTGTAAATACTCTAACGACGGTTAGCTTCTACTGCGACACGGGCTCAGAAGAATGCAAGAAGTGCATTTTCAACCAACCTTGCCCTAGTTGTCCTTGTCCACAGCTTACCAACTTGAACTTCACTTTCTCTTGGGACAGGCTGGATGAGGTGAGGACTATCCGCGAGGATGGCATAGCGACGGATTTTGTGGCTCTGCTTGGTATGGCAGGCCTTTTTGCTTCTCTTGCGTTTTTGGCTTTCGTCTTCCTAAAGCATAATGCAAATCCAGCAAATAGATAGATAGCTTTCTGTCCATAGAAAAGGTCTGATCTCTCTAATTTCCTTCTGATCTTGAGCTAGCTCAATCCTTGTTCCATCACCAAACTTTTTCTAAAGCATCGAGCAAACTTGGTAAGGTTGGTCTGCACATTATTGAGATTCAATTCAGCAGCTAGCATTCAATGTACACAGTTCACTGAGGAGCATATCTGTATAAAACACGCCAATTGGTTTTTGAGTTCTTGCAGGTAAAAGAATCTGAAAAAATTTAACCAAATTTCACCATTATAAATTGTCAACAATGAGCGAGTTACTTCATATTATGACAAGCTGATAGGGAGTTAGTGCAACGCCTACTAAACACGGTGAAGGATCATGGTTCCCTGTTAGGGAAGTGCAATGCAAAAGTAGACGAGGGTTGTGTCTATAAGAGTTATTAGGCTATTTATTTACAAGAAGTATTTTGAAAGGTTGTAGAGAGAGGTCTATGACAAAGGGAGTAATAGGTATATGGCAATTCGCGACTAATAGGTCAAATTTGTTTTAATGATAATCATGGAAAAGATACTTAACAACCAAATTTGGCCCAACTTGAAGTTGTACTTCGTTGCTTTGGGATAAGCTGTAGTAAACTATGTAAAGAAATCAATACGGTTGTTTCAATATAAGTTGGGATTTTAGAGTTAACATAGACATTGAAATGACCTTGAAGGATGATCGAATGACATTGATCACAGGATTGAATTTTGAAAAAAAAAGGAAACCTAAATTAAAAGTAATAATATTTTTTGAAGTGGAATTAATTAATGGCGTTTCCTTCTTCCATTCTCCTCGTTAATTGTTACTTGTGAAATGTATATATGAGATTCCCCCTTGAAATGTTACTTCACAATTTTATTGATATTGGGAGGTTTAAACCCAATCCCTAATGATGATACATGTTGGACTAAAGTAACAAGGTGAATGCTTATATTTGTAGATTAAAACCAAAAGTTGGAAGAAATTTCCGAGGTTCTTAACTGAAACGACAATTTACAACTAAAGGAGAACATTTTAAACCAAAAAGTTGAAAAGGAAGTAATTAGGTCCTTCAATGGAAGGACCCATTTACAAACTAAAAAAAAACAATAAAAAAGAAATTCAAGCGAGCCTTAAATAAAAGGATCAAGTCACACAATGATGAAAATACTCATTTATGATATAACAAGAAGATGGAATCTTTACAAAATCTTCATTTTCAATCAAAGAGTAAATGTGTCTACCATCCACAAACTCTTGAAGTAGCACATTTAGTACTTATTATAAGGCTCTTGTGGGGTGTGTTTTAATGCTTGGGTCATCACACAAACATAATTATGTACATGTACTTGAAGGAAGAGGTAATTGAGGTGTGACCAAGTTTTCAGACTTTCTAAATATTTTGGCACAAGTAAAAATATCTCTTTTCCTTTCATGAAGGTTACTTACCGATGTTTTTCATCAGCATATTTCTTGTATCTATCTTATCAACGACGAGATACATTCAACACATGTAGATGATCATGGACAAAGTCCTTGACTTGTTGGCATGCTTCATCATTAGCCAACCCCACCATAACTATTGATAGATGTTGAGAACCGTTCATAATCATGAAGAGATCAAACTTAGTTGTAACATGTTTTGCATCATGATAAGCAAACTCCAAGCTAGAGAGGTAATCTTTCTAATTGGATTGCTTCTCTAACATACACTCTTAGTATACCCTCTAGCACTTGATTAACACTTGCAAGCTACACATCCATCTGTGGATGATTGGAACTACTGATATTAAGTTGTGTTCCTAACTGTTTACAACCGCTCCTCCAGAAATGACTAGTAAACGTGGGTTCACTAGTACTCAAAAAAGTGCGGCTTAATCTATATAATCGATGCAAATTGTTAACAACCAACTTGGTTAAAGAGTGGACTTGATAGGAATAAACTTTCAACCTTAGGTACTGCACTTATGGTGCAAAAAGCTTCTTAAGCTATCATCTTTATGAATTGGCATGTTGTTACTAAACACTAGGGCCCATAACACTTAGTGTGCATGCATTAATTACAACTTACCCGAGCCCGCCTTTCCATCATTGGAGTGTCTTGTGGTTGCCAATGCTCATAGCAAAGGTTATACTCATAGCATACATGAGAGATGAGAGGATGCTTAACACCTCCCACCATAATGACTAGAAAGTCATGCTAAAATATTTGAACCATAATAGAAAATGTGAAGATAAATTATATCTTTTGGGTTCAAGCTTTGTGGTCTAAGCCCGTGGGAAACTCCCCTTATAGCATGCAGAGGAAAGTTTAGTTTAGAGCTAGTTTGCATGGCCACTTTTGTGCGCGTCTGTCACACGTGTCAATGCAAGGGACTTGCCAATACACTGTGTGCTAGCCACAAATGGCTCCAAGCACACAACTAGACTAATCTAGCAAGATCAAGAGAGTAAGGGTGTGTCACTCACCGCCCTACGCTCGCCTTCGTGGAGGATTCCTCGCCGCGAAGAAGAAAGAGCCGCAACTGCCCCGCGCTCAACCGCTTCACCGCCGTCGTACCGTCGTCGCAATGCTCGATCACACACACTCTCTTTCACACTCTGTCTCTCTCTCTCTCTCTCTCTCTCTCTCTCTCTCTCTCTCTCACATACACACACACACACACACAAGGAGATGAAGAAGAAGAAGAGGGAGATGGAGCAAGAGCACTCTTCAATTGCACAAATGAAAGAATGAATGATTTTTAGGTTTATGTGACTTTTATATGAGCTCACCCCTTGGGTGCCCATACTTATCCAACTAACCCTTGAATGTTCTTGTTAGAGTGCACCTCTCATTGGCGATGACTCTTACCCTTTTCCTATTGGACTGACAAGCTCGACCCATGACTACTAGAAGTGGACGCCAGTGGTTAACATGCCTCCCTTCCTGATGTAGATTCTGTCCTCGGAATATAATAGTGCAGCATCGAGATCCACGATAGAAGTACTTGTGTCAGAAGAAAAACAACATTCTCAAAGGCAGCATGTACATGTGTGTAATAAGTGAGATGCATACATGATATTCTAGGAAATGCAAAAACAAATTCATGAATTGTAACGTTGCCAACTAGAACAAGCATAGTAGCTGGATAAAATGCAATTGACTTAGGGTCTATTAGGTCGACTCTAAGAGAAGTACACAAGAGCTAGGGCTAAAGTAAGTACTAGATTGACCAACTTTAATTAAAAAATGTCGACTAAAGAGTAGTTAATCTTAGGAATGCTTGTCGTGGTCTAAGGATTAGTGGTCTTACCACTTAAGTGTGATCCACATAAAATATAAGGAAGTTTGTGCTATTTGCTTTCTCTTTTCTTTTCCTCTTTTTTTCTTTTCTTTTTTGTTGTTATCATAGTTGCTACAAGTAGCTGGGGGACTCGAGGTCTCAAATACCAGCAGTTGGGAGACTCAAGGTCTCAAATACCAGCTTGAACATAAACTAGCTGGGAGACTCGAGGTCTCAAATACCAGCTTAACACATGGGCTTCCATAACACAAGTCACACTTAAGTGGAATAAACTAGAGAGAACTATATTCTCAAAGCCTAAAACATTACTAAAATTACTATAATTAATAGACTATTTAGGAATTAAAGTCAGCAATTAAGTGGCTTATTTTAGCTTAAGGTCATGATACCTACTTAAAGCCAACTAATAAACCAAACTCAAAGAGAAGAACAAGGTATTAGAAGTTTGAAAAAATAATAACATCTAAATTGGCAATGTCACAACTTCATAAATTTTATGCATTTTAGAATTCAAATGACAAGATACAAACTGTAAATGTGGAAGCATAGATAAAAGAAAGTAGTACACCTGATATAATGGAAAACATCCGCTGTAACATGTAAACATTCATTGTTGTTGTCTTTCAAAGGCATCCTTATGTAGTCACAAACTGCACAATAGTCACCACCAAACATCCACCTTCCAGAGGCACATCAGTGGGAAAAGGTACCAATACTTATTGAACACAATTAAAAAACATAAAGAATACTATCCTAATTATTTGCACTCCCCCTAGAGAGTCAAGGGAATAGAATATTGTAGAGATTGGTGGGGAACCCTAAGGCTAAACCCTAATCCTCGTCGTCGACAAAAACAAAGTCATCATCCGTGAGACCATATGTGCCATCGGTGTAATCATGTAAATCTTCTTCTTCATCAGAGGCACCAATGTTTACTAAGAAGGTCACTAGACGCCTATAGTCATCTTGGTAAAAAAGATAGGCTTGTGCAATGGGAGAAACGCTCTCTACTAAGTATGGATCAGTCGTGGTCAAGAGACGTATCGGCCATTCTATCTCCTCAAAATTTCTCTCACATACTAGCGTACCTACCAAATCCCATTCACAGGCAAGCACCAAAAAGACCATGTACTGAAACACTTGTGAAAAGTAATGAGGGTACCTCTCACCCAAGGCAAGAGTGGATGACTCTAGCGTACTAGCCATATTTGTACACACAGATAGATGATGGTTAGAGTGCAAATATTACAAGGGTCCTGTTCTTGTGCATAATGTGTTTTTATGAATTTGTGTTATGTATAGAACTTATAAGTTTCCACATTATTGTTTGGTGGCTCTTGCTGTTTTACTTTTTTATCTTGTTTTTGTGAGTATAAGGCTTTATATATACATTCCCTAAGATTGGAGATTGGGAGGTCAGCGAGGAAGGTTGAGAGGGAAGCAAGTGAATGATGGATGTCAGCAAGCACTCCCCCCTTCCTTAGGTAGATCATACCTTTTGGAATGATGTTGTCACATTTTGAAACCAATTGTTCCAAGTTATTATGGGTGAAGGATTTAACCAATAGTTTTCGACCGTCCTATGCGTTTTATCTAGGGGCAACGGTGGTAAGGTACTCTCCCATGATTTTATTTGCAACGTTGTTGTAGATGGTGAACTTACAACAGGAGGTGCAAACTCTTCCTTGTTTGTATGGATATGTACAATGGTGGTTGGAGGTTGTGTCAAAGCTTCTATTTTCGTATAGGAACTACATGAAGAGCAAGAAGCTTCATTTGACTTCCCTGTTCCTGAACTAGGTGGAACAAATCGTTCTTTCTTCGTTACCCAAACTAGCTCTGGAGCGGGTATGTAGCATTTCGTGATTTTTTCCTTTCCACGATCTTCGATTCGTTTTGGAGCCACAAGATTGGGCTCACATGGGCCAGGTGACAAGTAAGAGCACAATTTACGTTTTGGCACCTAAATTTGATCATTTCCTTCATAGTAGCCTTGGGATTCCAATAATTTTTAAGGAATCCAACACAACGTTTCTTTACATTTCTTAGGACGAGGTGGGACGTCTCTTACCAGGCTCTTGTCTTTTAGCCACTAGATATGGTCGCAAAAGAAGCTTTAGGGACCCACTTGTATGTTTTCTTTGTTATATTGGGATGGGTCTTGTGTGTCTTAAGCTTTATTTCAACTACATTAGTTGAAGCTCTAAAGAGTTGGACTATGGGGACATATGGTTCAACCTCTTGGACATACAATGTTTTGGGTTTTATTTCCTTAAGAGGTAATATCTCAGGGACTATGGCTTGAGTGGCAAGGCTAAGAGTTGGTTTCTGCGTTGTGACACTCCCTGTCCCCCAATCAATAGTGCATTTTGTGGCTATCATCCACATGCGTCCTAGGTTTATATTACCCTCCATAGTTCCAACAGGCATCACCAAAAAGTCTTGAGCTACAACCCCATTGTCATAACTCATAGAAGTGAGCCAGATTAAAAAAATCGTAGTTTTTTTCTTGCTGACACCCTTGACTTGGATAATACTTTTAGATAGAGGTGGCTTCCCTAACTGACACCACACCCCATATGATATTAGATTATTTTTAGCACCCGTGTCCAATAAGGCGTTATATAGCACTTTCCATAGGCGCTTTTTAGCTCAATAGGGTATCGTAGAGGTGTGTTAGAGTCTAACCAATCCTCATCAGTTTCAATGTGGAATGCATGTGTAACTCCAAGGTTAGCCTCTCGTTGGCGTCTTATGCGTTGTTGTTGCTCCTTAGCCTCAGCTTGAGCTTGTATCTTCTTCAATTCTGTTTGTGCCTTGGCTGCCATTTTTTTATGGGATGGCACGTAGCTCCTCTTGGCTTAAAGGATCATAGTATCTTTTAAATTTTCTCCCATTGAGAAATCCAATGGTTTCAACTCCGTCAAGAGTCTCCACACGAATGGTTCCTTGTGAGGTGATCTCACATACTCTATATGGTTCTTTTCCCGCATATTTCAACTTTTTCTTTTCGTTACGCACTCCATACATAAGGACTTTATCACCAACATTGATATCTTTGTTCTTTAGATGACTGTCAAACCATTTCTTCCTCCTATCTTTCTCCACAAGTGCATTTTGCACTGCTAATTGCCTCTATTCATCTAGCCTTTCAAGGATATATAATTGCTCAACTAAGGAGTTACCATCCCAACCTTCTTGAGAAGCTATTCAAAGACTAGGAATGACAAACTCCCATGGTATCACCGCTTCTTGGTCATACACCATCTTAAACGGTGTGCAATTATTAGTGGCAATTTTGTACGCAATACGATAAGCCCATAAAGCTGAAGTCAGCTTTAAATCCCAATCTGTGCGATGAGCTTCCACCATTTTGGTCAAGATAGAGATTAAGGTCTTGTTGGTGCTCTCAGATTTGCCATTTGCTTGTGGATAATAAGGTGTGGAATTATGGTGAGCTATCATAAAGTTGGTAGCGAGTTCTTTTATAGCTCCATTTATAAAATGAGTACCATTGTCACTCACAATCTCAAAGGGACAACCAAATCTTGTAATAATGTTCTCAAAGAGAAACTTGGTAGTTGACCTCGCATCAGCCTTACGTGTCGCCCTGGCTTTTGCCCACTTTGTCAGATAGTAAGTGGCAACGATAATATGTCGAGATTGAGTGCTACAAGCTGCCGCACTAATTGGACCTACAAAGTCCAAACCCCATTTTTCAAATGGTTGAGTCACTTTAATAGGATGTAAGGGCATCCTATCCTTTCGTGGCATGATCTTGTAACGTTGGCATTCATCACATCCTTTTGCAAAAAGTAATGCATCCTTGAATAAAGTAGGCCACCAATAGCCTGATTGCAACACCTTTCTAGATGTTAGTTCCCCTGAGAAATGTCCTCCGGATATACCCATGTGGGCTTCTTAGAGTATGTATAAATACTCATCCTTACGGGCACAACGTATAAGAATATCATCCTTCCCTAGCCTATAGAGAGTTCCTGCAATGAAAGAGTAAGGTTCACATTCTTTTAACAGTTTTCGAGCTCTGTCCTTACGAGGCTCTTTGGGTGGAAAACCATTAACTAGAAAGTTCACAATCTTCTCAGTCCATTCATGTATGATTTCGACTAGGAATAGCGAAGTATCGGGCAACTCATCATCGACTCCAGTAGGGGCTTCACCATTGGGTATGCAAGACAAATGATCCGCCATAACATGTCTTTTACCAGGTCTCACCACAACGGTAAAATCAAACTCAAGGAGAATTAACAACCATCATGTAATTCTTCTCATGAAACAAGGTTTATTTACTATATACAATAAGGCTTGATGATCAACATAGAAAACAAACTTGTTGGCCAGAAGGTAGTAGCAAAATTTCTTCACTGCATAAATCATACCTAAACCTTCTCGCTCTATACTGGTGTAGTTTCTCTCGGCATCATTCAATTGACGACTTGCAAAGCTAATGGGATAGTCCAGTTTATCTTCTCCTGGTTGAGCTAGAACACACCCAATTGCAAAGTTTGATGCATCGATATGCACATGGAAAATTACATTCCAATCGAGCACTCGTAGAATAGGAGCGCTAGTCAAGGTCTTTTTCAATGACTCATAAGCATGGTCACACTCCGCGTCCAATGGAACTCATAAGAAGCTTGTACAAAGGACGAGCTATCTTGGCAAAGTTTAAAATAAACCGTCGGTAATAACCAACAATATGGCCCATGAATCTTTGAACTGCTTTATAGTTTGTAGGTGGTGGCAATGCAACAATGGCTTTAATTTTGCTCTCATATGTGGAAATCCCATTTTTTGACACTATATGCCCTAGAATGACTCCATGTTTAACCCAAAATTGGCAGTTGAAAGGGTTCAAGGAGATGCAATACAATCTACACTTCTCAAACACTTTTCGTAAGCATGATAGATATTATTTCCAAGAGGAATAAACACAAAAGGTCATCTAAGAAAGCTTCACAAAACTCCCTCAAATATTCTCTAAAAGCAGTGTTTTTAAATCTTTGAATGGTAGTAGGGGCATTGGTTAAGCCAAAAGCCATAACACGAAATGCGAATACTCCAAATTCGGTTACAAAGGCTATTTTAGCTTGTTCCTCCAATGCAATTGTGATTTGGTTGTAGCCAGAGTACCCATCTAAAAAGCTATAAGCTTCCTTCCCTGCAACTCTTTCAAGCACATGTTCTGAATATGGCAAGGGGTAATGGTCCCTCCTAGTGGTGCATTTACCTTCTTGCGATCCACGCACACTCTGAGTTTCCCATTCTTTTTTGTCATAATCACTATTGGAGACACTCATTCTGAGTGCTCAATAGGGTATATGAATCCACATTTCACAAGATTTTCAATCTCTTCTTGGACGATTTTTGTATATTAGGATTCATTGGGTAGGGTCGTTACTGAACTGGTTTAGCCATGCTATTCATGGGGATTGTGTGTTGCACCACGGAAGGTCGAACACCTTTCATATCATGATATTTCCATGCAAATATATCCCATAATTCCTTGAGAAGTTCTTTAAGTACACACTCCTCGGTCTCTGTCATATCTTGGGCAATGAAAACATGGTTGGAGTCTTCTCCTGGGTCTGCTAACTCTATTTCCTTAACTATCGCTGGACCGTCATAGACTCCATTGCTCCCATCAATAGGTTTTCTTTGAGCCTTTGTATACAAAACCTTAGGTTCCTCTATGGTATAGGATTTGAAATGTTCAGGTGTAGGATGTAAGTTTGTGGGGTCTTGTTGTTCTGTGGACTGTGATTTCACTTCCGATTCCTTTTGTTGTTGAGATAACTCTTGATTTTGTTGTCTCCTTACGGTACGGATCAACTTTGGCTTTTCTGTAGCCTCTAGTTGTGCGATGTCAATGGGTTGTGGACTAGACCACATAAGCTTTGAAGGTATTCACCCCAATTATCTACCAACTTCCGATGAGCATCACATGCCCCTATATAATTAAGCCATTCCGTGGTAGATTTCTTTTCATTTATTCTAGCATGCACATTTGCTCGATATCATTGCCGCTTATATCTCTTACTCTTCTTGTCTAATTTTTAATTATGGCCGATCTCTAGTGAAGAGTCACTAGATGAATCGCTACTTGTGTCTTCTGCTCCCTTGGATAGATTGTCATCTAGGGTACCACTGGGCCCTGAATGGTTTGTCCCCACATTTGCACTAAGGTTTAACTCAGATTCTTCATCCTAAGAGTCAATTTCAATTGATGATTCTGACCCCAAAGCGTGTGGGCTATAGTCTTGTGAGACGCTACTGGTTCCAATGCCAATCAAACCTTCATCTTGTAGGTCATTAGAAGCTATATGCATTGCTTCTAGAATATTTAAGGGTACGAGTGGTGGCATTTCATCCCCCTCAAGTGTTACCTAGGTTGTATCCCTATTTCCCCAAGTGTCTATGGTTGCTGCTAGGTGGACCCAATCCACATTGGCCGACTCAATCATCCCAGGTAGTACATCCATATAAGGAGAATCTTCCCCAACATCAGTGTCCGCTTTACACGTGTAAAAATACTGCAATGGGGCCGAGTGAACTCTGCTGTCAGATGTATGATCAATTATAACCTGTTCCCTAGGGGATGTGCTCGACCAGTTACAAGATCCACTCAAATGACAAAATCTTGGAACTGCAGGTAGACATGGTTTTTAGACCAATCATGCACCATTTTTGCTTCCCTCATGAAAGGACATCCTAAGACCATCTCTGATGCCATAGTGTGCTTGGAGAAATCCATAACAATGAAGGTAATTCTTATTTTACGTCCAAAAACTTTGATCCTAAGATCTTCTAGCATCCCAATAGGTTTAACAATAGAGCCATTGGCCATCTTCACTACTATGATTGTGGTTGCAAGGTGAGTTCTTCCCATAGTTTCGCAACAATTTTTAGTCACAATGCTAACCCCACCTCCACCATTCATAGTTAATCCCTTATTAGTGATTGGTATGGTTGCATTGGATTCATCACCCTCAAAGTATTGTCCCAACTTGTTAACATGTATTTCTACCACAAGGTTCTCATCTAGGTTGGGTTGTGGATCTAAGTGTCCCTCCTCTATTGACATCTCCCCAGCTCCATCCATCTGCGAAAATTGTGGTAGCCCAAACTTCAGTTCTCCATTGAGGAAGGCTCGAAGAGCTGAGACTAGCTTAGGGTCTTTATATAGTTTGGACATGATGGTGGTTCTAACTTCTGAAGACATGAAATCCATCAATTTGGCAATGTTTAACAACACCTTTTGGGCTTCAGTCCCTTGACGTGGGGAAGATGGGATCTCCATTTCTTCGATAGGATCAAGTAGTTCCTCTGTAAACATTCTTTCCATCAAGAAGTGAGTACGCCCACTTTCCCATGAATTTAAGTCACTTTATTCTTGGATGACACTAGGTATGGCTAAGGGTCTATGGACTTGGTGAGGTTGATGTTGCGTAGGGAACACGGTGTCTATAATCTAGATCTGCCTAGGTGTGGTTCTAGATCCCTTTGGGTATCTTCTACCAAACTCCTTAATTGCTTGACTCGCTCAATCTCCTCTGTAGGGTTTGGATAAGTTCTTATCTTCTTCTTGGATCCTGGCCATTGTGGCTCATGAAGATCTTCCTTGTTGGTTTCTATCTTAGTGGTCGTTGAACTGGGGTCTGACTTTGCTGCTTTTTGCGATCTCTTCCTTCATGTTTTCTTCTTTTTCTGATATTGGGCAATTGATGCCGTGTCTCTTTCCTCAAGAATATAATTTTGTTTTTGGAGCATTGATCGTGTGAGTACGTTTACTGGTACCACATGTGTACTTTGTGATGGCTCCTCGGTAACCTCAATCAAGTTTAATGGCATGATCTTCGGTTCATTTGGATTATTTGGACATTGGGCAATCAAATCATCTATGCCACATCGGTTACACATGAGTATCGGCATTGTAGACATGCTGGGTTGATTGGTTTGCATTTGGTTTGCATTAGTGTGGCGTTCTTTTGTAGCCTAATAGGACACTCGGCCAGACGATGTGGAACTCCACACTCATAGCATTGAAGAGGTGGTGTCTTAGCAGTGTAATTGATATTTTGGCCTCTTGCAGCGATCACTACAGCTCATTTTATTTGTGAGTTTCTGGGGGTTTTTTTATTTTTACACGAGTTAATTTAATCTATTGAGCAGATTTTTAACCGAATCTTAACATCTTCGCACCAATATACAATTCCATTCTAAAAAGTACATACAATACTCTTTCCTTAGTAGCAAAAACGGCCTCTTACCTGGCAGTTTCCCCCAATTTATTTAAAAAAAACAGAATTTTCCTCATAGACCAGTTTTACGGCACTTTATACGGCAACCATGCATACAACTCCCATCATTCACAAAAATCCAGGCAATACTTAGTTTAACCGAGCCTTTCACTCAGTTTCCAGAACCAGGTTGCAACTTAATTATTTGTTTATTTTACGACATCGACCATCATTAGTCAAAGAAATATATAATTTCCAAACTGTCACACAGCAGCAAAAGAGTACCTACACATTCATTAATCTCCAAAAGACCAGTAAAAAGTATCCGGAACAAGTTTCCAAATTTTCAAATCATTTCATCAACAAAGCTTCAGATAGCAATCATGGTCATTGTAAATAAATTACAGTGGTCAGATCTATAGTCGAGAACCAATAATGGAAGATCCAACAGATCAGCCAATTGAAGCCAATCTAATTGGAGAACCTAGTCAAAGACAGTACAAAGGTCAAAATGGAGCAGTCTACAGCTTGATGCTTAGTGTTTTAAAAGAAGATGCCGACAACCTGGCGAGTACAGAAGCTGAAACTTCTCAGCTAGAGCTTGACATGATAGAACCAAATGAGATACCACGAGTCATGGAGTATTGCTCAGATTGTGGAAGAAAAAGTGGACATTTTCATAAAGATTTTCCAAGAAATCCAAACGACAGGGACACATCAACTACCAAGCAAGGTATAGGGAAGTGTCATGCCCTGAGGACATGATGGGTCCACAAAGGGGAGTAAGCCCAAAGCTTTGCGAAAATCTTTGAGCTTCTCATGAGGAAATGCCTTTGTGAATAGATATGCAAGGTTGTCTTGTGTTGGCACATAAGCCAAGATGATCTCTCCTGCTAAGAGTCTCTCCCTGACATATTGGTAATGCACCTCAATGTGCTTTGAGCGAGCATGAAAAACTAGGTTCCTCACAACTGCCAATGCGCTATGACTGTCAGTGTAGATGATAGTGGCAGTGTCCTGTCCAACACCCAAATCAACAACGCATCTTTGCAAACAACAAAAGCATTAGGAACAGGTAATGTTACCACTCATAGAAGAACCATGAGAAGTGGATACATTGTTGTTGACACTTTTTCTTTGACCAGCAACAAAAGCCTATTCAAATGCATGTTGTTTAGCCCTGTTCTTTCTTGAAAGTGACTCTTGCAGCAACAGAAATGTGCATAATGCAACAAACTTGACAAGTTCAGGATTTCCTTAGGCCATAAGTCCCCAAGTACTAGCAAAAGTCTGGTAAGAATCTAGAAAAGCATCAAGAAAAGTCTGCACAAGGGAACTATCAAAAATGACTTCACTTGCAAAAATATGTTGCTCATTAATATCCTTGATACTAGCAAGGAAAGTGTCCATTTCATCTTCCTCATGCATAATCTGCGACTCCAAATCTTTATGCAACAATGCAATTTTAGCCTCATTGTTGTGAGTTGCATAAAGACCAGCCAGAATATCCCAAGCCTGGTTTGTAGATTTAGCTGAACGATTGTGATGAGTAATAATGTGCTTCATAGATAATGCAATCAATGCATGAGCCTACACATCTATTACATCCCAACAAGCCTGCTCAGCTATAGGCAAAACAGCTCTAGCAACAACAATCCTACTACCAAAACTTGCAACATCCTCAACATTGCCTGTATCCATAGAACCAGGATGTACATCAATGCCCTGCACAACATTCCATACACCCTTTGAGACAAGAAAATGTTGCATCATGTAAGCCCATATTGGGCAATTAACACCATCCAATTTATCCTCAGTAGCAAGCATCTTGAACACATTTGTGTTGTTGTCAACCATGGTGAATGCCTGCACCTGATGTGAAAACTGCCCGAAAAAATGAGAAACAAAGTAGGACTAACGCATGCTATATAGCACAACCCAAAGAAGACTATAAGGGACCTAATATGCAGAAAATGGCACTAACAAAAATTCTGCACAAAAGGAAGAACTTGCTTGCACAACACTACTTGTAGTGGAAGCGGAGGCAAAAATGAGCCCGAATGGAAATTTGAGGAGACCAAGCTCTATGAGCTATCCTGAAGTATTTTTTGACCTGCTGACACTCACCAAAGCTCACAAAAATCTAAGTGAGCAGGCATAGGCTGGCGATGCTGGCAACTAAGCTCAGGAGGACGCAACCTGCTTTGATACCAATTTTTGGAAATAGGGTTGCAAGGAAATACACACAGATTTGAGAAGATAAAGAAGGTCAAGGCACACAACAAAGAGTAGTATTGCTTAGTATGCAATGGAAAGATAAGTTATCCCTAGAGTGATGGGCATATATTCAATGCACGGGGGGGAAAACCTCCTAGCGAGGGAAACAATGCCTTGCCTCGACGGTCCTAAGTGTGTTCACACGCATCACTACCACATATGTATGGTAACAATAGCAGGGTGAACTTGGAGTCAGTGGTAGGTTAATCTTCTTAACCAGTTTTTAATTGAAGAAATTGTGCATGGCATCATCATCAATCAAAATACGCATGTGTGCCCTAAATAATTTTATGCATACACACAAGCACATGAGGTTTGAAGGACGGGTTCCACAAAGCAATTCAAGCAACACTCATGGTGATATCCTCTGTGCAAGAAACCATCACCAAAGAGTACTTGGAAGAGGAGTTTAAGGGTAATAACCTCACCATGTTTAAGGCCTTGCCTTGCCCCTTCTCCTTATCTTTTCCAACTTGGGATTCCCTTGCGGAAAATCCTTCTTTTCATGCTTGCCAAGACAATTTAAGCAAAGCTTCTTTTTCTTGGCCCTCTCAAACTCTTTATTTGAGAGCAGACCTTGAGGTCCCTTAGTTTTCTTTGAGGATTCTCCCGTATAAGTGAATGATTTTCTTTCCTTGCTAGGTACAAATGATTGTACAAGTGCCTTATTCTATGCACATTATCATAATGGATTTATACATGTTGAATAGCTTCACTTAAAAGCTCTGGATGATGGGTTTCAAACTTATCATGATACTATCGATCAAGCCCACGGATAAAGAACCGCACCATTTGAAACTCATTATTAACTTCTAACTTGAGAATGATCTCTCTATAATTTGCAATGTATTGAGTAAGCATGAGATTATCCATCCCACACTCATCCCAAGCATCCCAAGTTAGATCTTTGTTATTCTATGAGAGGGATTCTTTACCAAATGCAGGCGTTGCCTTTCAAAGATAGACTAGTCTAAACCCCTTTTTCCTCTTTGGGTGTGTGCCTGAGCCTGTGAATCTCACTCTACTTATGGATAAATGTATTTACAAAATCCTTGTTCCACTCATACTGTTCTCTCTTGTAAACTGAAGTTGTCATGCTCTTAAGCTTATTTCCAGTATCTATGGAAGAAGAGGGAATCACACAGTCACGTGGTATATCAGCATGAGGTCCATGTGAAATTCCTTGAGGCTCATGCCCTTGGCTAGAATCCCCTAAACCCCCTTTGTCTTTGCACACTAATAGGTTGAATTAGTGTTGGTGCACCCTATGCAAACATATTTTCCATAAACTCTTTAAACATTGTAGTTAATGTAGTAACATTAACATTCAAAAATGCAAAATTATGCTATAATGCCAATGACCCTCACTACCCAAGGGCAGGTGCTCATTGGCATGCCTAATAGACACACGTCGGGAGGGTCTTGTGCTAGTTGGCACTTAGGGGATTGATGCTTGACTCAAATTCATGCCCTATTCAAAGATCTCACTACAAGAGGTTGTGTGCTCTTGTGACGCTGTTAGCGACGGAAATACACTGGGTTTTTATAACCCCCGGCGTCGCTACGAGCGTCGCTACGAGAGCGTCGCTATATGCGTCGCTATAAGCGTCGCTATACAGAGACGCTCATAGCGACGTTTACACTGAAGACTATAGCTACGCTCATAGCGACGCTACAGAGCCATAAATAGCGACGGTTATAGCGACGCCCGAGAGAATTTTTTTTTGGTGGCAGGGCATTGAATGCCCTACCACCCATCAACCATATTGTACTTGATTCACTTTTTAAAAAAAGTGCAAGGGTAGATAATAGACCCAAAATAGTCACCCACAAGACGCATTGTTTGCAAAATTGACAATTGTACACATCATAGGCAAAATGAATTGATTGGCAAATGTAATAATGACAATTGTACAACATCATAGGCATAAAGAATTGATTGGCAAAAGGAACTGCGGTGACAAATGTAATAATATACATGGTTCAAAAAGACGTATAAAATTCGTCTCATGATACATAAGCTATGAGAAACCCTAAACTAATGCTATCTAGCTATGGCTAAACTGACGTCGTCTAATCAGACGTCTCATCGCGTCCAAGCGGTCTGTCGGATTCTGCAAAAAAAGACAATAAGACAGCTTTCAGTAAGTATAAACATATAACGACATTTATAAAACAATACAAAAAATAGAAAAGAGTAAACCCTAATACTAACCATGCCGCCGCGAGAACTGAGAATGTCCATCAGGGTGTTTAAGCCCTTCCTGCCTGCGTACTCGCGCTCGTACGGTGTGGGATCACGTCCTGTCATCGACCACTGTCAAAACATACAAAGATTTCATTATGTTAGAATTAAAAAACTCATAAACCCTAAACTATCGAACATAAAGAGCAATGCGAAAACACTTACAAAATCGACCTCAAATGATGCCCATCCACCGCTCCCCAAGTGGTGCGAGCTCCCTGCCTCTACTCGCGCTCTGGCTGCATCCTTTTGTTGCTTCCACTTGTCGGGATTCTCGCGCGCTACTTTCTTCGCATTCTTCCAATCTTCTTTGGCCAGCCAATCTGGCCTGTTCCACCTATTCTTGATTGCTTTTTGCACTTCGGAACGCTTGTGTTTGCAGTATTCGCGCATTCGAATCTTCATCAGGTCTTCATTGAAGCGCTGATCCCGTGTTGGAATGGGAAACTCATCATGAAGTATGCTGATGACTCTGTTTTTTAAATCACTTAATACTTCACTCCATTTGTTTAGTATGTAGTGTCTAAACAGCTGAGAGCAAAGACCACGCATGCGCGAGATCACCTTCTTGCCCTCATCATCCATGATGATGCCGCCGCTGAAGTCGATGGAGTAAGACAAGCCCTCTGGCCGGTGACGCGTGAACCTGGGTGTCCCGGCAGGGGTCTCTAGCGGCGTGTCGATGGGGGTACGGACGTCAGGTGTCTCCACCGGCGTCTGGGCCCCGAAGCGAGGAGTGTCGAGTGGGGTGGCTCCTGGCGGAGTAGGTAGAGGTGTGTAGCTTCTAGGAACAGTCAGCCATGCAAAACCTGGCGTAGATGGCGATGCTGTGGCTGGTGTGGGGGCGGGCAAAGAAGGGGAGGGTAAAGAGCCTCGTCGAACACGAGGCGGTGTGGAGGCATCGGTGGCGGAATCCCCACAACAACCACCACCGCCACCACTAGAGCGCCGGTGTCTAGACGAGTGTGAAGCTCGTCTCGTCGACGTCGAAGCTTCGGAGCGCGCCGAATGCTTCGAAAGAGAGGGAGATGCGGATGGAGTAGGAACGCGCGATGATGCGCCAGAGCGATGACGCTCCACGTACCACTGTCTCTGCTGCGGTGACAAAGAAGAAAGAAACTCCTCATCATCCATACCTTCATTAAACACACGAATATTTAAACTGAATATTGAATGAATAGAGTAGACAATGACGCAAAGACCATTAAATACAATGACGTAATGACGCATATAAATACAATGACGCAATGAATTGAGTGATAGAAGAGGCAAGTCGAAAACTCAGAATTTTCAATCAAAAGATGTGAGCGCGAGTAGAAAAGAGCGTTATACACCATGGAAGGTACTTAGAGAGCCAGAGCTTTTACAACACGGAGCAAAATTGTTCAAATACAATATTTGTGTCTTTAAGAGATCTCTGTGAACAAGAAGATGCACCTGAATGGTTAGCATTGTAGTAGGAAAATGTTTCTCAAACATGCACACAAGCTCCGCAGCATTTAGTTTGGCGAATGGTATGGAGTCTACGTTGATCTCCTTTTGTGAGATCCATTGCACCAGCTTTGCAAGTTTGTAGATTGTGTTACGGATGTCGAGAGACAAACATCCCTCAATGGCAACCGGTAAAATAAACTGTAAAGTATGTGCAGCAATGATATTAAAGTCCACATTTTATGCAATGATATTGAAGTCCACTATGAACGTACCTGACACATTTTATGCCAATCGTGTGACTTCAAACCGGTAAGCTTTCCTTCTTTAGTAAAACACGTTCGAAGCGAGTGCATTACGCCAGTGGGGGTCCGCAAAGATCGAATGGTCTCTTTTACTTTGCGTTCTTGGGCTCCTGTGAAAATCCATGGTGCTTTAGGGAGTTTTATCGATCCATCAGACGCTGTTTGCGGCCAATATTGCTCCATACGATCCACATTTCTAAGGTCAACTCTGGCTCCCAAAGTATCTTTCTTACCGGTCAGATGGTCCCATAGTAGATTACCCACATTCTTGAATATGTGCATTGGATCGAGCAAGTGATTGATCATGAGTCGGGGCCAGTATGGTAACTCGTACCATAGAGATAGTCTCTTCATCCCTGGAGGCAATCCGTCATCGCACATCTCCTTCTGCTCTAACCATGCTTGTGCAGACATCCTTGGTGGCTCTCTTCCCAAAAAGCCGTCGCATAACACATGATTCTCTGGAAGATACGCTTGATGACCTTCGTAGATTTGCTTCTTCAGTGAGGGTGCCCTACGTGCATTCAGTCTAGGTCCACATGTGACACATGCTCTGTATCCGCTTGTTTGAAGCCCTGCATGTATACACATGATAATAGATCAACTATGGGAAAAAACAAGATTTACAGTGTCTGAGTGAGGAGTGTCAATAGATCACCTGAGTATTCTGTTAGCCCAGGATAGTCATGCATGGTCCACATTAGAATGCCTCTGATCAAAGCATTCCGTCGTCCTGTGTGTCGGCTCATATCCACCACCTCTATGCCAATCCACAATTGTTGTAGCTCTTCCAATAGTGGACGAAGATACACATCCATATTCCCCACTTTATATCGCCCTGGCACAATCAAGCTTAGCCATAGGTGCCCCTTCTTCGTAGTCAACCACGGGGGAATGTTGTAGTTGACGATGACAACGGGCCATACACTGTAAGATGTTGATCTTTGACCAAATGGATTTACGCCATCCATAGCCAGGCCTAAGCGCAAATTTCGAGCTTCCCTGGCAAAATCCGACCATGTTCCATATATATGTTTCCAGGCTACGCAATCTGCAGGAATTCGTAGCACACCATCCGAAGATTTATTCTCCTCATGCCATGATGCTAGGGCGGCCATGGACTTACATTCGAAGAAATGCTTGATGCGAGGAAGCAGAGGGAAATGTCGCAAAACCTTTTGTGGAATTTTTGTCCCATGGAGATCTACTCGATATCTTTCGGAATCACATTTCGGACACTTCTCCATGTCTATGTATTCCCCTCTGAAAAGAATGCAGTCATTAGGACAAGCGTGGATAGAATTGTAATCCATCCCCAAGTTTCGCAAAATCTTTCTTGCTTCATCTCGGGAATCTGGCATCACATTGTCAGCTGGTAGTATGTGCTCTTTCAGCAATCTACACAACATAAAAATATGATACAGTCGTGTAAAAATCTATCAGATCATTATACATTTAGAGTTTTATTAAAGTAAACTAATTGTAATAGATCACCTGAAAAGCGCTGTGACGCTAATGTCACTCCATCCAAACTTTGCCTGCATGTTGAAGAACCAGGAGTGCTTTCAATCTAAACATACGTGCTCCATTATACAATGGCGTATCGGCTTTACTTTTCATATCATCATAGATAAGCCTTTCTGAATCCATGATCGTCTCGATCATTTCATCAATCTCGGGCTCAAACATTGCCTCGTTGGGAATGTGCTCTGCATGATCATCCCCCGAGCTGTCAGAGGCTACATCTTGTGGCCTCACATATGCTGCTTAACCAAAGCGCCTGCGAACACGTCTATTGGGTTGCAAGATTGCTGCTTGTTGGCCAGCGTCAGAGTCCGACGAGTTATAATTGGCAACAACTCGATCTATAATAGATGGATCGAACTCACCAAATTCGCGAACGTGCTGCAAAGAAACACGTCTTGTCCGTCGCACAGCATGCTTGCATTGATTACAAGGACATAAGACCCTCGTTGAGAGATAGGTGTTTCGGTTGGACGGTCCCACATCCTCGTCACTACTCATAATGAGGATAAAAAACTTATAACCTGGACAACAAATTTAATATTCTATTGGCATTCTTCGTCTTATTTATCTCTCTCTCTCTCTCTCTCTCTCTCTCTCTCTCTCTCTCTCTCTCTCTTTACCTCACATTCTCTAGTCATGTCCAATCCCCGCACACCTCGGTCTAGAGGTGCACGGAGATCAGAACCACCGGGTTATAATCTCGTCTTTATTGGTCAATACCTATATTTGTGGGAACAAGAAATCTACACACCCACGTCTACATGATACTGCATGTAGTGGACAAAACCCCTTTGCCTCTTCTCTAGCTGTAGCACTTCACAGCATCTTAACATCTTTTCACAGTAGATCTTTTCACTGTTCGTCTAACTCTAAACCCTAAACCGTAAGTAATTCTTGCGTGGACTCGATCTAACGTAAATAAGCGTAAATCTAAATAAACATAAATCTAACTAAAAATAAACCTAAATTTAATTTAACGTAAGTCTACATCTAACCTAATCTTTAACGTCTTTTGGGATAGTTTCCTACGACGTTAAAACTCTCTTCTTCTTGTGTGTGTGTGTGTGTGTGTGTGTGTGTGTGTGTGTGTGTGTGTGGGTAAACCTAAATAAACCTAAGTCTAATCTAATATAACATAAATCTAAATCTAACGTAAATTATGTTATATTAAAAACAAAGAACTAAACTAACAGGGATTATAAGAACCTTAAAACTGATTTAACACATAATTTTTCACATAACTCGGCAAGAGTTGGCATTCTCATCACTAAAGATGTGAGAGTTAACTTCCGGCAGTGACGCTGCCTCATCTCTATCCACATCTGACGACAGCAATTGGCCCTTTAGACCGTTCTTGCTCTTGTTACTAACTTTGAAGTTGCTGTTGAATGACTAGAGGTTGTCTAGATGGTCATTGTGTCGGGGATGTAGTGACTCTTGCCGCCCTGAAGATCCACCTTCTTCCCTATCTTCTGAAGACATTTCACCGGTACTTTTGGATCGACGGAGCCCACCATGAGTGAAGGCAGCAATACCCTATATTCCATTGAGGGCTTTCTTCACCCGCTTCATCCAGGCATCGCAGTCTATGGAGACTTAAATCTAATCTAATATAACGTAAATCTAAATCTAGCGTAAATAAACGTAAATCTAGTTAAAAATAAACCTAAATCTAATTTAATGTAAGTCTACATATAACCTAATCTTTAACGTCTTTTAAGATAGTTTCCTACGACGTTATAACTCTCTTCTTCTTGTGTGTGTGCGCGTGTGTGGATGTGTGTGCCAATAAAAAGAGATAAATGGTATAACCTTTCTATCACCCATGCCAAGTATGATAGATTGATTATGCCATTTCCCTCTTGAATAATAGGTCTTGAGTTCAACTCCTCGTCGGCTAGATCTTTAGGTCTTTTAATTTTAATTAGTTTCCTACGACGTTAAATTAGTTTCTCTCTCTTTCTCTCTCAATGTGTGTGCGTTTTTTTGGATTGTATGCATGTTTTCTCTCTCTTTTCCTCTCTCAATGTGTGCGTTTTTTGTTTATGCATGTTCTCTCTCTCTTTTCCTCTCTCAATGCGTGCGTTTTTTGTTTATGCATGCTCTCTCTCTCTTTTCCTCTCTCAATGTGTGTGTGCATTCTTTGTTTATGTATGTGTGTGTGCGTTTTTGTTTTTGTTTGTACTCTCTCTCTCTCTCTCTCTCTCTCTCTCTCTCTCTCTCTCTCAAAAACACTATGTGTGTGTGTGTGTATGTGTGTGTGTGAGAGAGAGAGAGAGGGAGAGAGAAAGAGGGGAAGGGAACATGAGAATGAGGAGAGGGAAGGAGCATACCTGGCTCTCCTTCCTCTCCTCGTGTGTGTGTGTGTGTGTGTGTGTGTGTGTGTGTGTGTGTGTGTGTGTGTGTGTGTGTGGAGAAGAAAGAGAGAGAGAGAGAGGGATAGCGTTACCTGCTCCTTGCTTGAGGGCGCCGAAAAACTCAGATCTGAGATCTGAGTTTTTGGGCGCGCTCGGTTATTTTTTTAGCCCAGCCGGCGTCGCTATGAGCGTCGCTATGAGCGTCGCAAATTTCTTTGTAAATTTGCGACGCTCATAACGACGTCGGGAATTTTTTTTTTGAGCGTCGCTGTGTGAGCGTCGCTAATATGAATAGCCTCGTGTAGTGTCTTTCTTCCATGCCAACAAACATGTATAAATTGCTAGAAGAATTGGATGTACCTTAATCTAGAACCTGGTGTCCTTGATAGAGAGTCGTACATAATTGTGAAAGCATCATAGAGGCCTTCTTGCATGCAATTTTAATGCCAAATACAATTGCATGCCTTGCATTCTCCATCCACAAATATAGAAGCAAGGAATTGACCTCCTAGATATTAGTGAAATGTTGTTTGCAACTACATAATTTGTATGCATCTCCAATTTTTGTTTGAAAAGCTTGCTTTGATCACAAACATGTATAATTTACTGCCTTGGTTGAATTCAATGTGTGTATGCAACGAGAGTTGAATTCATGAATTTTTATTGTCTTCTTGTGAACTTCGAATACAAGACTCGTCAAACCTATTTTCTTGGCTATCGTCGAGCTTTGTATGTTTGCAATCCCTATGCCCTTTATCTTTGATTCAAGCTTGAAGTTGAAGATTAACCCGAAGGTTGCCCCTCAATCCTTTGTCTTGGCCAAACTCTTGCCGAATGTCAATTGGACTCCAAATTCAAACTTTAATTTTAAACTTCGATTCTAGTTTGGGATCGTCAAAACTTGGAATTTTCTAGTTTTTTGCATTTTTTTGTAGTCTAAGAAACTTGTGTCCTTGATTGCTTTGTTCCAACTAAGGTAGGCAACCCCATTGAGTTGCTTTACTTTCTAGTGCATGAATGTTGACCCACACGTCTTGTATGTCCAAGGGCTCGTACCTAAGATGCCTCTCTTCCTCCTCGACCACTAATCTTCACACACATGCAAAGTGCATGGACTTCCCCCCCATTGGGAGAATAGCCATGGAGCAAACCCAGACAATAAAAACCAAGCAAGGATAATACTCAAACCCTCAACCCAAGCCCACCAACAAGGAACTATGGTTGGAGATGTGCTGCTGAAATCTGCTGCCAAGGAATGTGCAATGCAGTTTCAGTGACAGACCATATCAATGATTATAAACAAATAAAGTGATCACTTCACCATTCAACAAGAGAGATGAAGAAGAGAGAGACTGAATTTAATGTTGGCTTTTATTTCAAAAGAGAGAGAGAAGGATGAGCACGATATATTGTGAAGTTAATATAAAATTTTGAGTATTGGAATCTTTTTTTACAACAAACAAAATAGAACTTATTTTTTGTCTTCAAGAATCTTTTGCCGAGATAGCTTCGTAGGCTTCCAGGATCAAAAAGTGGCGACTCGAGGCTTACACCCTATAGGGCAGCACACAGGCAATGGACTAGTGGCTCCAAATACTCTCTCTCTCACTCTCTCTCAACAAAGATCTCCTCTCTCTCTCATCAAAGTCTCCTCTCTCTCGAAAACGGAGAGTTCTCTCCCAAAATAAGGTCTCCTCACTCACTCACTCACCCACGGCCTCTTCTCATGCCATTATGCAGAGAGGATCTCTCTCTCTCTCTACTCCTCTTCTATGGCAAGAGAGAAATACTCTCTCTCCCTCCATTATGGCAACAATGCATGACGCCCCCCCTTGTGCTCAGTCAAGAGTCAACAAATTCTCTCTCTCTTTCTCTCTATTTCTCGAGCATGGGAATGCACCCTCTAATGGGTGATGAATGAATTAAATGATTTCATTTGAAGAAAACTCTTCATCCATTGACTTGCAGGCAGCAGGAGCGGGCTGCCCTCGACAAGGCAGCAGGAATGGGCTGCCCTCGACAAGCTCTGGTCTCTTGCTTTTCCCCACCCGACTGGCGACACACGCGATCTCTCTCTCTTTCTCTCTATCTAATTCTCATCTACAGTGCAGTCCTCCCTCGGCTCCCTCTCATGGCCTGCTCGGACTCTCCTCATCATGGCTGGTAACCAAAACGAAGGTACCCTCCCTTCATCTCCTCACGCTCGGCCTGGCTTGCTCTCTTGCTTCCTCGCCCTGGACAACCCCCTGAACCCGCGGTGTCTTCTCTCCATCCTGGTTGGCATTCAGAGCCGCCTCTTCACCAAATCCCCCCGTTCTCTCTCGTCAGCATGCAAAAAAAAAAACATTGAATCACCGTTTCCAATTTAAGCAAGCTTTCTCAAACACTCTCATTCACACTCGGCTTGGCCTACAGCGAGGCTCGTAGCCAAGCCTCATCCTCTCTCACACATACGGCCTATCTCAACTCCCCCGGCTCTCTCTTTTTCTTCTATCTCCTCATGGGCACCACACATAGGGGAATCCCTCAACCTATTGTGACCCCCTCTCGGTCGTCGTGGTCCTCTTGTTCTCTAGGACCCCATTCTTTGGCCTTGCCCTCCCTTCCTCGCTCTCGGCACAGGCAGAGGCTCGCCCCTCTCGACATGGTCTGCATCCTCCCCTCAGCACATGAAACAAACATATTAAAGCACTTTTTTTAATATTTGACAAAGGCTTCTCCGAACTCCCTTTGACAAACACACACACTCTCGCACTCACACACGCGCATAGTATGATAAAATCACAGATGATATGGAAAGAACAATAAGCGGTCATTGGTGACCATCCTCTTCAAATTCTTGACTGGCTTCCATGGTACGCTTCTAGAAGTGATCGAGCTCGATCTTTAGTTGTCAAGGTTGAGGGCTTTATAACAATATTTCCAAGCACGTCATAATCTGTCAATATTACTCCTCAAGGCAAATCAAGTGAGAGTATCATCATGGAAATTTATAATAAAACGATCCTTCAAGCTCGCTTCAAGTGCTCAATATCTCATGCAAAGTTCTCTTTCTTTGTCAAAATTCCCATGCCCTTGGCCAAAAAAAAGTGCAACATAGTGCCTTGGAGCGGTCTTTGCTCTTGGAAATGGTTCCAGCCAGTGTCTAAGCTCCTCACAACCGCACATATCATCGACGATAGATGTAAAATGATACATTGCAAAAGTGGTGCACGATGATTTGTGGTTGTGATGTGATGCCTCCCCTTGAAGAAGCCCAATATTAACGTGTGTGAAAGCTCTCTCCTTTGGAGGGGTGTGAAAACTACAGTTCGATGATTGAAAGAAAACCCAATTTTTGACAATTTCTGTGTTGAGGAGCTACTACAAAACCACCATCCGAGATGCGCGCATTGGACTTGAATGAAATCGCTTCTTGCGTTGACGAGCTACCACCGTTCGAGATGCTACAGGTGTTGCTAGCTAGTGAGTTGCCACGTGCCCAAAAATGGCACAAAAATGCTCGCCTAGCGCTAGCAGATGCACACGTGTTGCAAGTGCATATGCTATGAGAAAAATTCCGAGGAATTCATTGTTGAGGATGGCACTATCCAGGGCCTGTTTATCCTAGCTATTGCGATGCTGCAGATTCCTCAAAATAAAGTGCTCAGCTTTGATGACACTAAGCTAACAATCCTCTCCTAAATCGGTAGAGAAAATGATGCCGTGTTCTCAATGCAATTGCAGACTATGCTGAATTTCCATTTTCTATTGTCATAGTCTAGGTGGTAGATGTCGATAGCTACCGGGTTTAGCTACCGGGTTTTGAGAGTAGCGACTTGAGGACCGTTATTGAAGGCAAAGGTAATTGTGGTGCAGTGGTGCAGGCAATCGAAAGGAGAAAAATTGAAGCCGGGTGTATGGTGAGCTGCAAAACCTTGGGCAGATGCTCCTTGGTTTGGCTTTGGTGCAGGGCTAAAGTGAGCCTAGAGCTTGTTGAAGATTACCGATCTGAAGGAAATGCAACCGATTGAGAAGTTTGCCCACAGAGTCGAGCATAGAGGGAGAATATGGGGAGATGTTATTGGAGCGGACCTCTCCTCAAATTTAGGAGCCTATATTCCTTCCAAAATTAGTTGAGTCTGCCAAGATTGGCCAATCTTGAGGTCTTAATATTTCACCAAATGTAGATCTTCCACCAAATGACCCTTCAAAAATAGATTTGTCTTCCAATGTATCCACCAACCACGTGAGCTTGTCCTCCAAAGAAGTCTTCCAATCACCAATAGGCTTGTGACAAATGCTAATACAATATGCAATGTAATTAGGAGATAATACTAATGATAATGATGCCTAGGATCCTTTATGCAAAGGAAATATGATTTTAATCGATATGGTGAGAGAGGAGGTCACCATTACCTAAGTGCTAGGCCTATTAACCAAAGCTCTAATACCACTTGTAGTATCAAGGTGGGTGCAAGAGATGTGGCATTCATGGTGTGTGTGTGTGTGTGTGTGTGTGTGTGTGTCAATGAGAACTCAAAATGCTAACTAGAATATGCTTGAACTTGAACCCTTACAATGAATGTGTACAATGCCTCTTATATAGGCATACAACAAATAACCTCATGGGTGACTTCATCAAATAATACATCATCCACTGTGTCAGTAGTCCTAGGTGGAAAGTGGCGACATGCTACCGCATGGGATACACATGCCCAATGCCATGTAGGCATCCTAGTAGACTAGAGAAGATTCACACGAAGAAGCATAAGCGTAGGCCAAAGCCCAAAAATCCCAACAATCATCAACTTTGACACATAGAAGATCAACAACATCCATTTAATCTCTTAATTCTAAAGTAGCAGTCACATATGTAGACTTATCTATGCATAAGTCCTTTGCTTGGTCTTCTTCAAAAATGCATGTGCCTATTGGATCCCATCAAACCTCTATAGGACCCGCACCCCCTCTGAATAGGCATTCCTATCATTAGGTGTATCCCCACGTGTCGAACCATATGTCTGTATATAGTCCACATGTATCGTATCCCTTTTTGAGTTGCCCATAGAAAAATTTGCATCTTCATTAACGGCTTCACACGGGTTGCTAACAGCATAGCCATAAGGTTTAGGTAATTCTCAAAAATTTGCATTGATTTCAATGTTTGGCCTTCAATTTGTGCAACATCTCCAAAAGCATCTTGCACTGCTGCTAATTCTACACAAACTTTCTTCAAGAATTCCTCATAGTTAAGTACCTGCATCGGATCCCCATCGTCTTTAGTTAAAGTAATTTGGCTCTACCCGATAATCTGCTTCATTCTCAAATCCATAATCCTTGAGCTTCCATGAATTAAACCATTTGTAACATAGTCCCATTTAGTGGGATATGTTCCCGCTAGCTCCCGAACTTGATCTCTCAACTCGGAGCCTACGACTTCTTTAAAAATTGCAACCATTTGCTGATCTTCTAGAACCCTTCGACTCTGCATCTCTACTTCATAGCATTCGAGGAAACCCACTCAATCATGCCCTTAAAAACACAACAATGGTGACATATGGCATCAAGGGCCATCTCCACTGCATCATCAATCCGCTCTTTCATCTTCATGGCTTCCACTTTGAGCAGATATCATTGGACCAATTCAAGCATCTTTGAAAAATCTGGAGCTATCAGCTTTTCATCTAACCCTTTCCAAGTTAATGCCTTCATAAACTTCATCATCTGCTTTGAATTCTCCATCTACACCTCCACCCGGGACCCCTTCATGTTTGGTTCACCAAAGATGTTGGGGGATATGTGTTTGCGAGGTGAGCCGGGACAACACCGAGGTGCTAGCTATGAGAGGTGCTAGTGAGAGGAAACCACAAACACATGCAAATGATGTAATAGATGCCCAATTGCACATCACTTTTATTAATTATATTAAAAATTGTACATGAAAAGGTTGACATTAATCCTTGTAATTACCACATAAAATTTATCGAGTAACATTCATCACCCTTAAGAGAGAAAAGTAGTTGAATTCCTCTATGCTTCATGAATCTGCTACCCAGTATTCTCAAATACATTCCCTAAAGTTATGAGAGCTAGAGGGATAGAGCAAGAGGAAAAGAACCCAACTCAAAGACCCAAATTTCTTCCCACATTCTCTTCTCTTCTGACCTCGTTCACCTTCCAAAAGAGATTTCAAAATCCTGATTTCACTGACCATGAACAATGGACATCACTTTGATAGAATCAAACCTATCGATGGAAGCAATGGAGACTATGATGGTCTAGCAATAGTTAAGGAAATAGAGTTAGCAGACCCAGGTGAGGAGTCCAAATCTGTCTTCATTGCCCAAGATCTGATAGAAACTGAGGAGTATGTACTTAAAGAACTTCTCAAGAAATTCAGGGATATATTTTCATGGACATATCATGATATAAAAGGTGTTCCACCTTCCATGGTGCAACACACAATCCCCATGAATAGCTTGACTAAACCAGTTCAACAATGACCCTACCCAATGAATCCTAAGTATGAAAATATCGTTCAAGAAGAGATTGAAAAGCTTGTGAAATACGGATTCATATACCCTATTGAGCACTCAGAATGGGTGTCTCCAATAGTTATTGTGCCAAAAAAAACGGAAACTCAGAGTGTGCGTGAATCTTAAAAAGGTCAATGCCACCACTAGGAGGGACCATTAGCCCTTGAATATTCAGAACATGTGCTTGCAACAGTTATAGGAAAGGAAGCTCATAGCATTTTAGATGGGTACTCTGGATACAATCAAATCACAATTGCACTAGACTTAAACCTTTTCAAATGCCAATTTTGGGTTAAACATGAAGTCATTTTAGGACATATAGTGTCCAAAAATGGGATTTCCACAAATGAGAGAAAAATTAAAGCCATTGTTGATTTGCCACCGCCTACAAACTATAAAGGAGTTCAAAGGTTCATGGGCCATGTTGGTTATTACCGGCGGTTTATTTTAAACTTTGCCGAGATAGCTTGTCCATTGTACAAACTTCTTGTTGAGTTCCACTGGACCGCGGAGGGTGACCATGCGTATGAGTCATTGAAAAAGACCTTGTCAAGTGCTCCCATTCTACGAGTGCCCGATTGGAATGTAATTTTTTATGTGCATATTGATGCATCAAACTTTGCTATTGGGTATGTTCTAGCTCAACCAGCCGGAGAACATAAAGTGGACTACCCCATTAGCTTTTCAAGTCCTCAATTGAAGGATGCCAAGAGAAACTACACCACTACAGAGTGAGAAGGTTTAGCTATGATGTACGCAGTGAAAAAATTTCACTGCTACCTTCTTGCCAACAAGTTTGTTTTCTATGTGGATCATCAAGCCTTGTTGTATCTAGTAAATAAACCTTGTTCCATGAAAATAATTACAAAAAGTTGTTAATTATTTATGAGTTTGATTTTACCATTGTGGTGAGACTTGGTTAAAGACATGTCATGGTGGATCATTTGTCTCGCATACCCAATGGTGAAGCCCCTACTGGAGTCGATGATGAATTGCCCGATACTTCCTTATTTCTAGACGAGACCATACCTGAATGGAGTGAGAAGATTGTGAAGTTTCTAGTTAATGGTTTTCCACCCAAAGAGCTTCGTAAGGATATAGCTCGAAAACTGTTAAAAGAATGTGAACTTATTCTCTCATTGAAGGAACTCTCTATAGGCTAAGGAAGGATGATATTCTTCGATGTTGTTCCCGTGAGGATGAGTATTTATACATACTGCAAGAAGCCCACATTGGTATAGCCGGAGGACATTTCTCAGGGGAACTAACTGCTAGAAAGGTGTTACAATCAGGCTATTGGTGACCTACCTTATTCAAGGATGCATGACTTTTTGCAAAAGGATGTGATGACTGCCAATGTTACAAGATCACGCAACAAAAGGATAGGATACCCTTACGTCCTATTAAAGTGACTCAACCATTTGAAAAATGGGGTTTAGACTTTGCAGGGTCAATTAGTCCTGCAGCTTGTAACACTCAATCTCGATATATTATCATTGCCACTAACTATTTGACAAAGTGGACGGAACACGTAAGGCTGATGCAAGGTCAATTGCCAAGTTTCTCTTTGAGAACATTATTACAAGATTTGGTTGTCCCTTTGAGATTGTGAGTGAGAATGGTACTCATTTTATAAATGGAGTGATAAAAGAACTCACTACCAACTTCATGATAGCTCACCATAAGTCCACACCTTATTATCCACAAGCAAATGGCCAAGCTGAGAGTACCAACAAGACCTTAATTTCTATTTTGCCCAAAACGGTGGAAGCTCATCGCACAAATTGGGTTTTGAAGCTAACATCAACTCTATGGGCTTACCGTACTTCTTACAAAGTGGCTATTAATTGTATACTATTCAAAATGGTATATGGCTAAAAAGCAGTTATGCCATGGGAGTTTGTAATTCCTAGTCTGCACGTAGCTTCACAAGAAGGTTGGAACGGTAACCCCTTAGTTGAGCGTTTATATATCCTTGAGAGGTTAGATGAAGAAAGACAATTAGCAGTGCAAAATACACTTGTGGAGAAAGATAGAAGGAAGAAATGGTTTGACCGTCATATAAAGGACAAATATATCAATGTTGGCGATAAAGTCCTTATGTATGGAGTTCAAAACGAGAAGAAAAAGTTGAAATATGCCGAAAAAGGACCATATAGAGTATGTGAAATCACTCCACAAGGTACCATTCATGTAGAGACTCTCGATGGAGTTGAAACCATTGGATTCCTCAATGGTAGCAAATTTAAAAGATATTATGATCTTTTACGCCAAGAGGAACTACGTGCCATCCATCAAAAAAAGGAAGCCAAGGCACAAGCCGAGTAGAAGATACAAGCTCAAGCTGACGCTAAGGAACGACAATAACGCATAAGACGCCAACGAGAGGCCAACCTTGGAGTTACACATGCATTCCATGTTGAAACAGAGGATGATTGGTTGGACTCTAACACACGTCTACGATACCCTATTGAGCTAAATAGCGACTATGGAAAAGTGCTACATAACGCCTTCTTAGACATGGGTGCTAAATATAATCTGTTGTCATAAAGAGTGTGGTGTCATTTGGGAAAGCCATCCCTATCTAAGAGTACTATCCAAGTCAAGGGTGTCAACAAGAAAAAAACTATGATTTTTGAAATCTGGCACACTTCTGTCAATTAATTACGACAATGGGGTTGTAGCTCAAGACTTTTTGGTCATGCCTGCTGGAACAATGGAGGGTAATATAAACCTAGGACGCACGTGGATGATATCCACCAAATGTACTATTGATTGGGAGACCGAGGGTGTCACAACGTAGAAACCAACTCTTAGCTCTGGCACTCAAGCCATAGTCCCTAGGATATTGTCTCTTAAGGAAATAAAACCCAAAACATTGCATGTCCAGGAGGTTGAACTATATGTCTCCATAGCCCAGCTCCCTAGAGCTTCAACTTCTGTAGTTGAAATAAAGCTTGAGACACACAAGACCCATCCTAATATAACAAAGAAAACATACAAGTGGGTCCCTAAAGCTTCTTTAGCGACCATTGCTAATGCAAAAAAACAAGAGCCTGGTAAGATATGTCCTAGTCGCCCCAAAAAATTTAAAGAAACGTTGCGTTGCATTCCTAAAAAACTATTGGAAGCCCAAGGCTACTATGAAGGAAATGATCAAATCTGGGTGCCAAAACATAAATTGTGCTCTTACCTGTCACCTGACCCATGTGAGCCCTATCATGTAGCTCAACGAATTGAAGATCATGGAAACGAAAAAATCACATAATGCTACACACCCGCTGTAGAGCTAGTTTGGGTACCAAACAAAGAACGAGTTGTTCCACCTAGCTCAGCAACAGTGAAGTCAAATGAAGCTTCTTGCTCTTCATGTAGTTCATATACGGAAATAGAAGCTTCGACACCAACCTCCACCTACGATTGTACATATCCATACAAACAAAAAACAATTTGCACCTCCCATAGTTCACCACCTACAACAACGTTGCAAATAAAATCATGGGAGAGTACCTTACCACCCTTGCAACTAGATGAAACACATAGGGCGGTTGAAAACTATTGGTTAAAGACCTTACCCATAACAACTTGGAACAATTGGTTCCAAAAGGTGACGACATTATTCCAAAAGGTATGATCTACCCAAGGAAGGGGGGAGTGTTTGCTGAGAGTCATCATTCACTCACTTCCCTCTCAACCTTCCTCCCTAACCTCTCAATCTCCCAATCTTAGGGAATGTATATATAAAGCCTTATACTCACAAAAAACAAAAATAAAAAAGTAAAAGAGCCAAAGCCGCCAAACAAAAATTTGGAAACCTACAAATTCTATACATAACACAAAATCATAAAAACACATTATGCACAAAGACACGACCTTTTGACATGAACCTTATAATATTTGCACTCTAACCATCATGTATCTGTGTGTATAGATATGGCTAGTACGATAGAGTCATCCACTCCTACCTTGGGTGAGACGTACCCTCTTTACTTTGCACAAGTGTTTCACATAGTCTACCGGGTGGTTGCATGTGAATGGGATTTGGTAGATACGCTAGCGTGTGAGAGGAATTTCGAGGGGTTAGAATGGTTGATAACCACGACTGATCCATACTTAGTAGAGGACGTCTCTCCAATTGCACAAACTTATCCTCTTAACCAAGATGACTATAGATGTCTAGTGATGCTCTTAGTAAACATTTGATGGCACATATGGTCTCACGGATGATGACTTCGTTTTTCTTGATGATGACGAGGATAGGGGTTTAGCCTTAGGCTTTTCCCTCAATCTCTACAATATCCTATTCCCTTGACTCTCTCAGGGGAGTGTAAATAATTAGGTTAGCGTTGATTATGTTGTTTGATTGTGTTCAATAAGGGTTGGTGCCTCTTCCCATTGATGTGCCTCGTAGAGGTATTCTTTGTGTTTTCTAATAGGTACATGAACGTGTTGTTGTTGTTAGGATTTGGACCTTCATGGAATCTTTCTCTCGTTCACTCTTCACATCAAGTGTGATTATCAACACAAACAGGTGTTTCTTGACCATTAGCATTGCCCCTTGTCTTTGTTTTCGCATCCATGATTGTCTGCTTTATTTGTGATTGGTAGCATAATATTCCACACATTTTCTTAGATTAAACATTAGATTCTATATAATTTTTTGTCATAATCCCGTGTCTAGGTTTCAGAATCAAGCAGTCTAACTAATCTATTTTGATCAAGTTAGGAGTTAGAGATATTCTATTAATACCATGGGGAATGCCTTCCTGATAATCAATGGTTACTTTAGGTTCTTAATCCAATTTACGCAGCATTGTGTGCAATGTACTAGGGCTTTCTAGTGGGCTTATTTTGTATTGACCTTTAGCTTAAGTATTATAAAGGGAGTTTACTAGTGTGATGAGCCTTGGGAGGGTAACAGTGTTATATGACCCCCTGAGGTTACAAAATTAAAATGTTGAGAACAAACAAACAAAAAAATCATAAGTGCCACAATGTAAAATCTTAAGCTGGAAGAGAAATCCTAGCTTGATTTGGTACTCACTCACATGTATCGCCTATGGTACTAGAGTCCTAGAGGTTCCCAGTGTGGGCGCTTTTCTTTGAAAAGCAAAAGCCCCAAGGCATACAAAATAAGCACACACATCACAATTGAATCAATGTGAAAAGACTTTGGGGGTCAAAAAAAAGGAAATAAGTCAGGCGATGTTTTTCATGAGCAGTTCCTTTTATCGTAGCTTAACTACAAGGTCTTCTAGGTATAGTCTCTAGTCAGCCCTCGGACATGAAATACTTGGCTCTCGCGACTAATTAGCATAATTGACCAGAGAAAATTGAGAAGCTTGCCCATGGTATTAATAGTTGACCTCTAGTGCCTTTCGACCGTTAAAGTTAGCCATCACAGGTTTGTTTATGTTTTGACCTTTACAACTGCTTATGCTTTTGATTACATTACAGTTTAATGTTTTACAGCTAACAAATTGTTTAATATTCTGTTACTAATCAATTTGTGTGCCTACAACTACATATGCTTTTTTATTATATATGAGAATGCAATTATTGTGCCAATTTTGGTTGATTTTATAGTAATGAAGAAGGCTAAGGACATTCAATCTCGAATGCTCTTCCACCTCCACAAATGGGTTTCATCTCAATAGCTTCCGAGGACGGAATCTACATCAGGAAGGGGGACATGTTAATCAACAAGTCCGCCAGTGGAGTCAATACTGGGCAAATAGGAAGCTTGGGGACTGCTCAACGCTCCATATCTCTTGGTGTTGACCTTGGTGTAACCGACGATGGAGACCCTTTTGGTGATGTGATTATAATCTCTGCAGTGAAGTCAATACTGGGCGAATAGGAAGCTTGGGGACTGCCCAACGCTCTTATCACTTGGTGTTGACCATGGTGTTAAAGACATTACATGCGACAGTGGAGTCAGCACCAAACGAATAGGAGGCTTGGTGACTTCCCAACGCTCCCTATTGCTTGGTGCTGACCTTGGAAAATGGGTGTCGGCCCAATAAACATCCACGGATATCACATTGTTTTGAGTCAAGGACCGGGCTTGTCGGCCCTATAGGTGCTTGGGTGATTGTCGATGAGAGGCGCACCACATATCTCATTTGATACTATTTTTACTTTGACCAGCCATTGTGGGCGTCCATGTGTAAATGGGTTAAACTTTTATAAAAGTTCTATTTTGACCTAAAATCCGAATTCTCTGAGGTGTAAGCTAAGAAGTGCTCTTGCTCCATTTTTGTCTCCTTCTCCTTCGTGTATGTGTGTGTGTGTGTATGCTAGAGAGAGAGAGAGAGAGAGAGAGAGAGAGAGAGAGAGAGAGAGAGCATTGCGATGACATCGACGGCAACGAGGCGCTAAAGCGCGGCATCGGCGACAACTCCTTCTTCTTCGCAGCACAGGATCCTTCATGACGGCAGCATTGAGAGGTGAGTGAAACACCATTGTTCTTTAAGCTTGCTAGGATTCTCTAGCTGTGTGTTTGCAGCTTTTCGATGCTCCCACACAGTGCACAGGCAAGTTCCTAGCCTTCGACATGTACGGCAAAGCGTACAGTTAGCTTTCGATGCAACCTTGATTTTTCAGTTTTTGCAATTTTGTTTTCACTCGTGTTCGACAAATTTTTGAATTTGTCCCCTGCCCACGGCTCAATTTGTTTTCGCACCTCTCGATTTGTAGGCTTTTTTTGGCTGTTCGATTTGTTTTTTCATCATTTTTGCTAGTACGTTACTCCCTGCTTGCTTCTCAGCTTTTTACTTGGTTTTTTGGGTTTTCTCATTGGTTCCCCTACTATTCTGTGTACTTCGTCTTGATTTCTAGCATTTTCTTACTATCTGACTTCTCCTGCTAGTCTTCTCGTGTGGTGGATGACTCAGTGGTGGACGAGCTTCTTTATATATATATATATATATATATATATATATATATATATATCTTTATTATTTATTTTTAAATTATTTTTGTATTATTTTTTCCAACTCCTCCCTCTTTATTTTTATTGTTTTATGTGAAGTTTTGAATTTCTTATATATTTTTGGTATTTTTATGAATATTTTCAATTTTTGAGATTTTTATAAATTTTTTATTTTTATGGATTTTTTGTGAGTTTTTATGAATTTTCTACAATATATGTGAAAAATATCTATGTAATTTTGTATTTTCTTAGGAGTTTTCCGTAAGGTTTTATTTTTTATATGTTTTAGATGAGTTTTTCTATTTTTTCTAATTATTAAAACCATCTTTTTTTTTTGGATTTTTGGTTTTCTAATGTCTTTTGTGACTTTTTAAAAAAAGGTTTTTAAAAATAAATAAATTTTGTGTGATTTATTTATTTTTTTTCTGATGAATTTTTTAATTTCTCCTCTTTATTCTTCTTTTTTATTTGAAAAGTTGCTTTTTTTCTTTTTTCTTTTTAAAAAAATATGATTTTTTAAATAAAATATAATTTAAACTAAGCAAATAGGAAAAACATAAAAAAATTTAAATAACATAATGTCAACTTACCTGATGATGCTCCGTGTCAGTTTGAGGAGTTGACGATGCAGGCCATGATGGCAACTTGGCGCAATGGAGCCAGGAAATGACGAGAGAGCGAGAGTAGAGAGACAGCAGGGCAGATCGAAGGTGTCACGGTGACCATGTACAACACACTCAGAGAGAGACTGAGAGTCTGAGACTTGAGAGTGGGTGTGTGTGTGTGGTGGTGTGTGTAAGGAGGGGTGCGCACTTCGCAGCGAACCTGTGCATGTGGGGCCAAGGCTGATGTGGCACCGCAAGGTAGAGAGAGATTGTATGCAGTGGTAGGCTCGCAGGGAGAGAGAGGGGGAGAGAGAGAGAGAGAGACAGAGAAGAGAGAGAATGTGAGTGGGTGTGTGTGTGTGTTGGTCACCACGTGGTGCGGAGAGAGAGGGGTTGGCAGCTTGATGTCGGGTGCATCGGGTAGAGGAAGAAGAAGAAGAAGAGTATTTTAACGTCGTACGAAACTATCCCAAGAGACCTTACCGACATGGAGAATTGACAGAGAGGCAAGAGAGAGGGTCCACTCCCTTGGTGGCTTCGAGTGTCAACAGAGGAGAGAGAAGAAAAGACAAGAGAGCATGTGGGACAGAGGAAATAAGAGAGAGAAAGTGAGGGAGAGGTTTTATTATGCGCCTAAAAAAGGCCAAATTCAACCTTAATGATCACAGGGGGTGGTTCTCACCGGAACTAGCCGTCGTAGTCGGATTTTCGCATCGAACTCAAAATTTGATCGTTGAATCGGCACAACAATCAAAATTTGTCAGAGCATACACCCAAGCTCGTGATGAACCGTTCAATGCTCATCAAAACCAATTTTTTAGTTTTTATTTTCTTAATGCTCGAAAAAGCCAAATTTAGTCCGAAAATTAGACCAAAACGCTAAAAATCATCCGAAAATCCAAAACATTGCCCAAAAAATCCTAAAAATTTATAAAACTCTCAAAAAATCATCAACAATCACAATCAAAACTTTCAACAATCATAAGCACACCAAACATAATAGTTTTTGTCGAAAGTCTGATTTACGACAAAATCAACAACTCGATCCTCGAAAATAGCAAAACGTGTTAAGTATGGAGCCTGATTTACCCTTGTAATTTTTTGTGGTAAAAGCGCACATTTGTAAGGTCCCCATTATGAGGAGAAGCCATCGTGCGTGAAGGAAAATCACTCACTGGAAACCAAAATTTTCACGGACAAGAATCAGGGGCAACTTTAGAGGCCTCGGGGGTGGAGGCCCCCGAGACTTTTTTTTTCGCCGGAATATTATGGCCGGACGGCGGCCGGAAAGTGGTCGGAAAACAACCGGTCGGTTGGCCGGTGGTCGGAAGTCAATGGCCGGTGGCCGGTGGCCGAATTCAAAAGCGGACTTGTCTTTTCAAGGGTGGCCACACATGGGCGGATTGGAGGGTCCGATTTGGACTTATTCGCACAAGGGCGGCTACACATGGCTGTCTCTCATAAGAGAGGGCAGCCCTTTTGGCCTATAAAAGGAGGCCATTTCTACACACATTTCATAGTGTGAAGTTGATGCAACAAGGTGAGTGTGAGGTGGTGAGAGTGAAGCAAGGCGGGAGCTCTATCAAGGGTTTAATCCCTTTGTAAACTACTTCTTCTTTTGAAGTGATAAAGCCACTGAGTGGCTACTTTCCCGTGGACGTAGCCCACATTGGGTGAACCACGTATATCGTGTGTACTCTCTCTCTCTCTCTCTCTCTCTCTCTCTCTCTCTCTCTCTCTCTCTCTACTCTATAATCTATTGTGTATGAAATCTATCTCTCTCCATTAAGTAATCTACTCAAAAAAAAACTATTTAGCTACGTCTTATTTCCTAACAACACTCTCAAAACTCAACCAAGGAGGCCACAAATGCACTCAAAATGATGTTGCAAATATGCACATAAAACAGCTCTTCAAGATCACAAGATATCAAATTTTTACGGAATTAAGCAAAAATTAGCCAAAAAATGACAAACTTATCCAAAAAATATCCGATTTTTTTAAAAAAAAATATTCACACATAGGGTATTAGTGCAGCCAAATCAAATCACAATAATCACATTGATTCAATTGCCAAATAATTTCATTAATAAAAATCAAAACTAGGCAATTAAACCGGTAAAATTGGGTTAAAAATTGACGCATTTGGAGTGTGTAAATCCCTGTTTTGAGCTCAAAAAGGCAACAATTAACCATTACACACATCATATATGCAATCAAACATTGAATTAATCATGCACATTAAGCACTTTTTAGGCACACACACACACACACTAATAATTGACAATTTTTATCAATTTTTAGGTGCACACACAAAAGGGTTAATCTTGTCAAAATTGCAATTTCAATTCAAAAATCTCTAGTTGGGCATGACCATAACACAAATCAATCATCACAATTGAAAAATCATTAAGCACACATTGATTTTTAGGTGCACAAACAAGGGCAAAATAGTGCACACACACCTAAATTTAGGCATGCATACACTCAATTAGAATGCACACACATTTGCAATCGACCATTCAGGCATGAAATTAGATCAATTAGGCACACAACTAGCAATGTACATTCATCAAATAGTAATTGAACTTGTCAATTCCATACGCCTCCAAATCTGAAAAATTTCGGCATTAAGACGACATGAAAATGAACATTTCAAAAAATGATCGACCATTCAGGCATGAAATTAGATCAATTAGGCACACAACTAGCAATGTACATTCATCAAATAGTAATTGAACTTGTCAATTCCATACGCCTCCAAATCTGAAAAATTTCGGCATTAAGACGACATGAAAATGAACATTTCAAAAAATTTCAAAGCACAACATAGCATCGACATGGTGTCAATTAGCATAGCATATCATAGCATAGACATGGTGTCAATTAGCATTAAATCATCATGGCATCTCTACTCATCTCTTCACATGTTTAGATTCTAGAGAGGTTGAGAAGGACACCTTATTTACCTTTCCAATGAAGATCGGTTGAATGGTTGGAAGCTCCAATCCTTAGTAGAAGATTAGTGTATAAGTTAGAAAAAATTAGTGAAACTAGCAAGGGGTTAGTGTGAAATTAGAGTGTGTAGGCACACAATTGGCAAGATATGGTGACAAATTAGGAAAAAATGAACACATTGCTTGATGCACACACATCCAAAACCATAAACACACAAGTGAAATTAGTGAAGGAATTAGTGAGGAAACACATACAATTATGTCATAATTACACTAGCATAGGCCATCATCCTCAAAAACGGTGCCAAATGTTGGGGGTACCATCGTAGCATAGCTCCAATGACCAACAAAATTATCAATGACCAATACGGTGACATGAGCTACCCAGCTAGGGCATGGAAACACTCACACGATTAGTGAGCTAATCATGGCAACACAAATGATGACTCTATGAGGTGAGCTTCTCGGCCTATGGAGGGGCTAAGCCACAATGATTGGCAATCTCCACATCCACTTCCTTCACCTCAAATCAACCCAATCACACACACTAACGATTGCAGGATGCACACAACACTAATCCTATCATGCAACATACTAATCACAAGCACACACACATAGATCTATTGAGCACCACACTCCAATCAAACTTTCATGCACACACAAGCAAAAGAGGTCAATCACACAAGATTAGAGAGGGATTAACCACTAATTAGTTACGATCTAGCTAATCAAAACATCACTAGCAACCACAAGAAGTATGAGAGAGGCATAGTGAAAGAGAGTTAAGCATTGATTAGTGTTAATCAAGTCACATGAGCAAGGAAAAGCTTAAGGAATCCATAGCCACACACCTCATGAGCTCTCACCAAAGAGTGGTCTCAACAAATGAGCTTGACAATCCTAATTTCTTTTACACTGTGCCTTATACACCTAGGGTAAAAATATGCAATGTCCGGGCTCCCAAGCCCATTAGGGCTTCACCACTTACTGAATCTGCAACTTAGACACACTAACTGACCTGTTCTTTACAGGTTGGAACTCCCATTGAGCCCGTAACACATTAAAAATATTACAATGACTTGAAATAAATCGGGAATTTACAATACATAACCATTTTGGGAAAATGTAAAAAATGTGTAACTCCAATATTTACTGCTTCTTCATGTTGAGCTTTGATGTGCATCCGTAAGGCTCGAGCCTTTAGCATCTTTTGTTAACTGACGTGGACTCAGTTAACAGAGAAGGAGCTCCCTTGGTAGTTGGCTATGGCATCGGTGCGCTGACAGCCCTGTGTGGGTGGTGTGCAGCGGCCTATGGCATGCTCAAAGGATTTGCTGGTGGTCGTTGCTAGACGCGATGTTGGCCGACGGACCTGATGGCACCCTTAGGGGCTCATTCTCCACCACCCACCACCCCCCCCCCCCCCCCCCCCCCCCCCACCCCCCCCCTCCCTCCCTTTTATAATTGAAGGCAAGGGAGCGCTAATGCCCCTCGAGCTCTTAAGGATGTGAGAGAGAGGTGGAAAGTCCACCAAGGGAGCATCAAACTTGTCAAAGATTGCTAAATTTGGCATCTTAAAGGACCAATAAGGGAAAAGTTGCTGAAAACGGGTGGGCATCTCTATAAAAAGGATTTTTTAACACTAGGTTGGTAATGGGACACTTTTATGTCCTGGGACACTTTTATGTCCTGTGAAGTGACCATTTTCCTTGAATTATGTCAAGAGTTTCAAAATGGATTTTGAGGTGCTATCTATCTAGAAAGTTGTCTCATGAGCTGAAAAAAACTCGACTTTTTTTGGAATATCAATTCCATCTTTAACATTGTCCTTGCACAACATTTCACAACCTAAACTCTGTGAAAAAACGGGTCCTGTTTTTGGCTTTTTTCAACTTTTTGCAACTATACCACTCTAGAATTCATGTTTGTGAGGTCTATAATTCTAGAGAACTATCTTTAGTAGTCCTCAACATGTCCTGATACTTCTAGGGAGAAATAAATATTAAAGTTGTAAGTTATGACCAAATTACAAAAATTGTCAAATCCTGTTTTTTACCCAATTTTAGCTCTTCTATGATTTTCTTGGTGGATTTCATGATATCCAAATTCATTTTTGATTTTCTATGTCGCATATTGTAACATAAAGCTAACATTCCTTGAGTTTTGGGGCACCTAATACCCTATTTTGCATAGTACACAATGATGGTTGATTTTTTCATTTATGGAAGAAAACGAAACATTCTAGTATATCAAGTAGAGCTTTTTCAATATTGTTAGTTTCTTGTGACAACTACATGCATTTTGTAGGTAGTAACCATATCTAGTCATAAGGATCAAATTTGGCTAGATATTGAATAGTTTCTATGGGATTCTACAACTCATAATGTTCAACCCAGTTTTTTCATGTTTGCTGTATTTAACACTTCATCTTTGTCCCCAAGATTCCCCTTGGTAAGAGATGTATTATTCTTTTGACATGCTCCATGGCTCCTTATGAACATAAAGAACAATAGTAAACTAAGAAAACATGCATATATTATTTGTATTGAACGTGGCTATAGAAACTTTGATGATAGGTTTGCAGAATGGTAAAAATTCAACTTTTTTGTACCTATTTATTTTGGAAAAACAAAAAATAGTGAGTGAGAAGCAATCATATGTTCTCATCACCAACCCATTGAAGTTAACTAGGGAATTTATCTCAAGTCCTACAAAAATCCCTAATCTTATTTTTATGCAACAAAACGTAAGAAATGACTGTTTTGATGAAAATTCATTGGCCATCAACTTTGGAGGCTTGGTGTGACCAAAAGATGAGAAATTTTACAAGTTTCTTATTTTTTCCATGTTTAGTAGGCCTTGAACTATAACCTCATGAAAGGATTTTACAAAATGAGTGGATCTACTATGGTTTTGGAGGTTTTTTTCAAAACCTTGAAAGGACACTTTTATGTCCTGTTAGGTTACCAACCTAGTGTTAATCATTTTTGGGGGCTTTTTCCATAGTTTTTGGACAAATTTTTTGTGGAGCTTGAAGGAGGTGTTTTTTCCCACGCCAGCCATGGTTTTGGTGCTCATGATGATGTAAATGGCTGTTTGAGCAATATCAAGCGTTTTGTTCTTCCCTGTGTGATGTCAATTCCCCCTTCCCCCCTTCTCTTTTTCCTGATCTCGTCTTTGTTCCACGGTGTCGATTGTGGATGTGTGTACCCCACAACCAATGTGATCTCATCTTTGTTCCATTGGTTGTGTGTGCCCCACAACCAATGTTATCTATGTGCAGAGAGTAAGTAAGATGTGATGTGTGAGTTGGAAGTGCTGAAATGAACCGCAAGGGTGCATGCATGCGGTGTGGTTATCTTGTTGGGCATGTGTGCTATTGAAAATGTACAGGCAAGTCCTTGCTGGTGTGATTTGTACTTTTTGGAGGTGTTTACAAGAAGACAGGGTTGTTGTGAATGCCCTCAGTTAGGGAGAGGCATTGTGTTGTGTTTCAGGTGTGTTCCCCATTCTCCCTCTCCATCTTTTAGTGCCCCCCCTGAGGAGCGCATTGATTGCTCCTAATCTATCAAAGAAGCACAAGTTTTGGCATTGATAAGCATGACAACACAAAGCTATGGAGCAATTTTCACGGGTGAGGATAATCCAGACGAGTGGATTGCAAATTTTGAGTTGTATATGCTATCACTATGTATGCCTATTGAGGATAGCAAGATGCAGACTTTTCCATTGGTGATCCATGGCAAGGCTAAAGTGTGGTCTGAAGCATTGTAAGGCGAGTCGAGGCATGCATGGATGGCTTTACGGGTGCGGTTTTTGCATGATTTCATAGAGAGGCATCTCTAGTCGAGATGGATGCGAAGCTCAAAGCTCTTAAGCAAGATGTAAGTGAAGATTTCAATCCATTTCTTGATCTTTTTGAAGCATGTTGGACAGAATTAGCAACAACCATGCAAATGGCTAACGGTGATTGCTTCAAGTTGGACAAATTATTGGCATGCTTGCATCCCAAGGTATGAGAGAAGGTGTACTTTGAAAGCCCAAAGAGTTATAATGGTGCAGTGGCAATTGCACGGTCAAAGAGTAGGAAGATTAAAAAGAAGATAGAGCAGGGCATGATGGGCTGCAAAATGATGGATTCTACTTGACCACAGAGGCCTCATGATGTTGTTCAAGAGGAGAATCATAAGAATTGATGTATGGTAATTGTTCTACAACAGTTGGGTACATACAGTCCAGGACTTGTCCGAGAAAATGCAGGAATTACGGCTAAGTGTGATGGACAAGGGACATCCAAGAGGAATAAGAGGTAGGGCTATAGGCTATTACTTGGCCGGCGTTATAATTGTGGAGAAGAGGGTCATTATGCTTTGGATTTCCCCCATCTGCCTAGGGAAAGAGGAGGTATATACCTTTATTTGGTAGAGGTAGAGGAGAAGGGCAGTTTAATGGCCAAAGGGAGCAGACAAAAAAGAACCCTATGCCGCCAGCTTGGCCAAACAATGGTGAATTCCCTAGGTTCAACAATATTGGTGTGGACAAGCAAGACGTGGAGGTCTTCGCTAACAAAAGAGAAAGAGGTGAAAGTAAAATAGAGACTGAGTGAGAAACTAGATCTTACAAAGGCAAGGAGAAGCTATATAAAGGTAGAGAGCAGACAAAGACCAGTAAAATGAGAAGGTGTTACAATATCAAGCAATAGATTTTGAACTAGGGTGTGGTCATCTAGAATATGACCTGGTGAGTGATGTTTAGAATATAAATGCTAATATTACCTTTGGGCAGCTATTGGCACTAAATCCTAAGCTAAGGAGGCAGTGGTCTACAAGTGTCAACACTAGACTTCCAAGAGTTAAGGGTGATGTTTGTGATGTGCAAAATATGGACTTGAGGGTAGGAAATCCAGCAGATTTTCTTCCTCTTGTGGATGCGGTCATTGAAAAGAGGATGTAAGTACATGCATATATAGATGATGAAGCACACGTTTGTGTCATGACTGAAACGGCTATGAGAGATGCAGGTGTCAAGGCCAAATATGCACATGAGAATGGCCAACCATGCTTAAGCGAGGTGTTTAGGTGTGACTCAGGATGTGAACGTTAAGGAAATGGGGATAGAGTTTCTTATCAACTTTTTTGTGATGAAATTAGGTGGTGACAACGCTTACCCTATCATCTTGAAGATATCGTGGTTTCTTGCAATAAAGGCCAAGCAAGACTGGGATAGTAGGGTGTTAACCCTAACTTACAAAGAGAAGGGAAGACAGATAGTGATGGGCCTGAAGATTAAAGAGATCCATTTCCATCATATGGTGGCAGGTGAACATGACACGATGACAAGCTACGAGTATGAGACTGAGATAGCTTATGATGAGGGATACGCCAGTACAGGGGGAGAGGAGAGAAACATGCTGAATATCGGTGCTGACTTGTTTGGTGTTGCAAACAAGAGGAGGTGCAACCGCATGTTCATGGCGTAGGTGCAGAGGAGGTAGCTGGTATGTTGAGCAAGGATCTCGCCAAGCAAGAGAAGGAGAGTTATGTTCAACTATGTGCCTCCTAGCCTAATCTCTTTGCAATGGAGTACAAGGATCTACAAGGGGTTAAGGGCGTGGAGCACAAGAATATTCTCAAAGCAGGGTATACGCCGAAGGAGTAGAACCTGCAAAGGCTAGGGGATATTCAAAACGACGCCCTATGGTAGGAGATCAATAATCTTTTGAATGTATGGATAATCTATACAGTGAAGGAGTCGAAGTGGGTCTCACCCATTTTCATCACTCCAAAGAAGAATGGGATGTGGAGGATGTGCATTGATTACAAGCCATTAAATGCTACTACCAAGCGGAATTACTATCCATTGTTGTTCAAGATGAGATCTTGAACCAAGTAACAGGTCATGAGAGGTATCCCATTATGGATGGGTTTACACGGTATTTCCAAATAGGTATTGCACTACATTCATCTCTCCTTGGGGATTTTTTGCCTACCGCAGAGGATGCCTTTTGTTTTGGTGAATGCCTATGCCGCTTCCCAAGATTGGATGAACCAGGTGTTCGGGCCATACTTGGGCAGGTTTATTAGGGTGTTTATGGAGAATATCAGGTGCTACAGTTCTACAGTGGAGCATCTCTCAAAGCTACAATTATGTTTCCAAAGGCTTGATGAAGAGGGTGGTCAATTTAACCCCAACAAGTGCAAGTTGGCAAAACCTCATGCACAATTTCTAGGTCATGTGGTGTCACAAAATGGGATAGAAGCTGATCCAGAAAAGGTCAAGGCTCTAGTGTTGATGGAGCCTCTGTCAAGGCTCAAGGTTTGGCCTCATTTTTGCATAAGCTAAAGTATTTCTCACTATTTTTTTGGATGCTTTTGCAGTATGTGTATCCTCTTTAAAAAAGGGCTCAACATGTTCATGGTTTTTGGTGGGATGAAGAAGCACAGAAAGCTTTTGACAGGATGAAGGAGATTCTATGTTAGCTACCGACGGTGTATCCTCCCAACACGGAAATAGAGCTCTTTATTGACTTATTGAAAGCTGGCATATGTACAATGGGTATGGTGTTACCCAACTCTTTGGTAAAATGGACCAATTTGATGGTAAATATGTAACAAAGTATCAATGTGGGAATGTAAAGGAGATGGAGCTACATCAAGTGCCTGAAGTAGAGATGATGCAACGTTTTGAGCTAGCTATGGTTCTTGAGATCAGAGAGCATGTAAAGGGGATTAAAAATGAACATGAAGGAACTTGGGAAGCATTCAAATTAGCCTTGAAGGAAGATTATTTCATGGAGGACTCTAAAAGGGTGACAAAGAGAACATTTGTAGAGTGGGTAGTTGCCAAGATGGATTTCCTCCATAAAGTCTTTGAATCCAAATTTAAGCATATTGTAGGTAAAGATAATCCAATTATTGCACAAAAAAAATCTAGGGCAAGGTATGAAAATCAAGAAAAAATGGTTGTTGAGGGTGATGATGTAGGCAAGAGTGTTTATAGTAGCTCTCATGCCAAGGGTGATCATGCTTGCCCGCCAAATGCATTTGAGTAATTTATAGAGGGCCTATAGCTCAGGTGATTGGTTTCTCATTGGATGCTATATGAGAAATTTGACAAGGCAAGAAGGGTGGAATGTTCAAGAGTTCAAAATAATATGCAAAAAAGTGTATATCCGGATACTTTTTGAAAGACTGGTACTTTTGGAAGCATCCAAAACAAAGAAATGGGATGTTGTTGAGAGTTGTGAATGATAGGAACACTCAAAAGGAGCTCACCAAAAAGTTTCATGAGAGTCTATATGCTATACACTAAGTTGTATGGGTAACCTTTACTAAAATGAAAGAGAGGTATTGGTGGAAAGGTATGTATAAAGATATATCTCACTTTGTGGTCTTGTGAAACCTCTCAAATGTATTCAAGGATACGTCATAGGGATGGGTTGTACCCTACTTACCCATTGGCCATGCATTATCACTAGGTAGTAGATCTGGTTACAATGTTGTTAAGCTTATGGCAGATGAGATACATAGTGCTTGCACGAGAAGACTTAACCAAATAGGTTGAAGGTAATGCTCTAAGAATAAAAAGCACGAAAGGGATATGTAAGTTCCTCTTGAAAGATGTGATTAGCCTTTATGGGTGTGTTGGTAAAATAACAGCACACAAGGGTGAGTTGGATGCCGACAAAGCCATGGAATTTTTCTCTAGGTTGGGCATTAAACTTTCTCTCACTATTGCTTACAATCCTGAAGGAAATGGTAAATCGAGTGTGGGCATCCTCCTATCATTAGAGCTGTGGCTAAGGCCTGCAAAGGTAAACTGGGAGAGTGGCCTAGGCTATTGCCTTCTACTTTATGGGTTGATCACATAAATCATTGCTCAATTATTTGTTATATGACTTTTGAGTTGACGTATGGTTAGAAACCTATAATGCCGATTGAGGATGTAATGCCCACATGGATGTATTGCCTTGGGAGGATGGAATGTGTATGGAAGACCTTCTTGCTTTGCACATACAACAATTAGAAAGAAGTTCCCAAGGTATTGAGATTGCAATCACACACTTGAAAGATGCAAGGATAAAGAATACAAATAGGTTTGACAAAAGACATAGGCTCAGACCTAGAGCTATTGAGGAAGTTGATTGGGTGTTGTCTTATGGCAGTAGTCTTGATAGCCAACATTCAACAATAAGAAAGCTATCAAAGAGATGGTTTGGTCCTTATGTGGTTAAGCATGTACATGGGAATGCAATGTATACTTTGCATGAGTTGGATGGGATAGAAATGAAGATTCCTATTTCATGAAAAAGGATCAAGCTATTCAAAAGAAGAGTTGAAGGAGATCCCTTTGACTCGCCAAAAAGTCAAAATGAAGATCATGATGAATTTGTTATGGATGCAGATGAAGAAAGAGAAGATGATGTGCTAAATTTCATTGAAGATGAAAATGGATTGATATGTATGTTGACTTGAATGAATATTGAACCTGCAAATATATATGTGTGGCTTATGTAGGATGTATAGGTTTAGAGGGGGTGGATGCCATGCCGTGGCATGTTGGAGAGGGGGAATGGGGAACACACCCGAAACACATCACAATGCCTCTTTATAGCTCAAGGCAATCAAAGCACCTATGTCCTCTCGTAAACACCTTCAAAAAGTACAAATCAGACTAGTAGGGCCTTGCCTGCACATTTCCCAATGTATACACACCCAACAAGATCACCACACCACACTTGGCAACATTTGCTCAATCTATCGGTCGATCTATTGCTGAGAATATGCGTAATGCACCTCATAGAGAGCTTAGAAGAAAGGCAGTACAATAGCCAAGCTCACACAAAAACTTAGTGGAAATGGGGATGTGAGAAAGCACATCAAAGTGTTTGAACAAATATGCGATTCTCTAGGAGAACACAATGACCTGCATAAGAGTAATGCTTTAAGCCTAGCCTTAAGTGGGAAGGTTGGGGATTGGTAAAGAACCCTCAGGGTGGAAGAAAAAACGATTTACCCTACTCTTAGGAGACTGTTCTTGAAAGAATACATACGAGAGGGAGTGCTTTGGGGTGTAGCATCTCAGCTCCAAAAAGCCCGACAAGAGAAAGGAGATTCTGTGAGATAATTTATTAGTCACTTGAAGCATTTGAATTCTCGTTATAATCCAAATGAGTGCTTCAATAATAACCAATTTCTTGATAGATTCATTAAAGGATTACGACATGGGGATATCTACAATGGCTTAGTCATTAGAGGTATCACCACTTGGAAAGAAGTCACCACCAATTGGAGGATAATTTAATGAATCAAGGAGAAAGAGTGCCTATTGAGCCTAAATCTACTAGCTCGCAAGCATCAGGGCATCAGCCAATGACCCTAAAGCCTATTGCTAAGGAGCCAAAGATATCTGAGATGACTTTAGCAAATCTCACCAAGGCCATTCAAGAGATTCTTAGAGACAATCGTGCTCGACAAAACAATCATATGTATCCAAGAAGGGAGCAAAACAATGGTGCTCAATTTGCTATGGTCCGCATAGTACCAGTGAATGTCCTACTTTTAGAGTAAAATTTAATGGGAATTACAATGCTTGTGGGAGGTATGGTCATCAAGCTAAGGATTGCATAATATTTAAGTGCACGATGCCCACCAATAGACCAACCTTAGCATGGATGGACACACCTCGAGTGCTTGCATTGATGCCGGCCCCACCTCTTGAACAAACGTCACAACACATGGTCCCTAAGGCCCAAAATGTTGTTCAAACAACACCCTTACCACCTCCAATGCTAGGACCGCAACCACCACATCCGAGAATCACTTCTGTGAATCAAGTGGGTTCTGAGTCATCTATTGTTGGTTTGAAAGGTTGTGAGGAAGATATAGACCCTAATATTGCCTATGGGATTGATGCACTTGAAGAAAGTCCACAATACTACGTGGATGACTATTGGGGATAAATCAAACCTGTCTATCAAGTAGCTACTCTTGCAGCAAGAGGCCAAAATATCAATTACACTGCCAAGAGACCACCTCTTCAATGCTATGAGTGTGGAGGTCCACGACATCGTGTAGCCGAGTGTCCTATTAGGCTACAAAAGAATGCTACACTAATGCAAACCAATAAAGTGAGCATGTCTATAATGCCAATACTCATGTGTAATCGATGTGGCATAGATCCTTTGATTGCCCAATGTCCGAATAATCCAAATGCCCCGAAGATCACACCATTAAACTTGATTGAGGAGCCATCACAAAGTACACCTATGGTACTAGTAACTGTACTCACACGATTGATGCTCCTTAAACAAAATTATATTCTTGAGGAAAGAGACACGGCATCAATTGCCCAATCCCAGAAGAAGAAGAAAACATGAAGGAAGAGATCACAAAAAGCAACAAAGTCAGACCCCAGTTCAAAGACCAACATAGGGACTGGTGACGACCCCGTATATATGAACGACGCTGAAGAGGATTCTGATTCAGGTGAAATCATAGAGACCAAAATGACCACTACGAAAGAAGCCAACAAGGAAGATTGTCATGAGTAACAATGGCTAGGACCCAAGAAGAAGATAGGAACTTACCCGAACCCTACAAAGGAGATTGAGTGAGTCAAGCAATTAAGGGGTTTGGTAGAAGAGACCCAAAGGGATCTAGAGCCAGCACCTAGGCAGATCCTGATTATAGACACAGTGTTCCCTACGCAACAACAACCTCACTAAGTCCATAGACACCTAGCCATCCCTAGTGTCATCCAAGAAGAAAGTGACTTATAGTCATGGGAAAGTGGGCGTACTCACTTCTTGTTGAAAAGAATGTTTACAAAGGGACTACCTGACCCTATTAAAGAAATAGAGATCCCATCTTCCCCACATCAAGGGACAAAAGCCCAAAAGGTGCCGTTAAATATTACCAAATTGATGGATTTCATGGCTTTAGAAGTTAGAACCACCATCATGTCAAAACTATATGGAGACCTCGACCTATTCTTAGCTCTTCAAGATTTCCTCAATGGAGAACTGAAAGTCGGGCTACCACAATTTGCACAGATGGATGGAGCTAGGGAGATGCCAATAGAGGAGGAACACATAGATCCACAACCCAACCTAGATGAGAACTCTATTGTAGAAATACATGTTAACAAGTTGGGACAATACTTTGAGGGTGATGAATCCAATGCAACCATACCAATCACTACCAAGGGATTAACTCTGAAGGGAATCCTTGATGGTGGCGCTGGGGTTAGCATTGTGACTAAAATTTTTTGGGGAAACTATGGGAAGACCTCACCTTGGGACCACAAACATAGTAGTAAAGATGGCCAATGGGACTATTGTTAAACCTATTGGGGTGCTAGAAGATCTCAAGATAAAGGTCTTTGGACACAAAATAAGGAATACCTCCATTGTTATGGATTTCTCCAAGCACAGTATGTCATTTGAGATGATCTTAGGAAGTCCTTTCATGAGGTAAGCAAAAATGGTGCATGACTAGTCTAAAAACCATGTCTACTTGTAGTTCCAAGATTCTGTCATTTGAGTGGATCTTGTAATTGGTCGAGCACATCCTCTAGGAAACAGATTTATAATTGATCATAGATCTGACACCATAGTTCACTTGGCCCCATTGCAGTATTGTTACACATGTAAAATGGACACTGATGTTGGGGAGTCTTATCGTAGCCTAAGCGAGAGTTCTCGAGTGACCTAAAACTCGAGCAAATGGTTATGATCCACAATCATGATTAGATACCATCACTTAGATAGATTCACCAAATTTACCTATGAGGATGAGGAAAAAATCATTGCCTAGATTTCACTGTTACAGTGTGAATGGATTCCTCTCTATATCTAAATGCATTTAAAAGGAGATAGTATAGCAAAGGAAAGTCTAGCCTATGCCAGAAGTGTAGAGAATTGCCAATTATTAGCCTGGGCAAGACTTGTGAATAGCAACGTTTTGAAATTCATAAAAGATTATGAAGGCCCTAACATTAATAAGTCCTCTAGGATATCCAAATGGAATACAATTAACATGTTTATGAGACAAATACATGAATAGGTATCATGGCTACAAGAGTTCAAAGCCTAACAGTCCAAATATGAAAACTTGATATTTGAAGCTGAGGACAACATTATGAAAATGTGGCATGAGCAAGAAGCAGGGAGTCCTCGGGTAGTCAAGGAATGATATAGGCTACTAGACTAGTTGCTACTGAGAAAGCAAAAAGGGAAGCAACATGAGCAAATTAGAGCACCATAGTAGCTGCACTGTAAAGGAAAAGGCGAGAAGTGGCGAGCCACGAGGTACACATAGCGTCACTGACCAAATCTGCACACTTGAAGCCAAGAACCACTCTGAGCTCCAAGCAAAAGTTGTTGCAACGGCCATTGAGGAATCAAATCCGATTCCCGGTTTATTTGGGAATTTTATGACACATTTGCTTGCACACTCCATAAAGAGGCAACTTGTGCAGTTGACCACTCCAACATTCAAAACCGATACTCATTCTGACCAAAGAGTTCTTCTAGGAGCCTGGAGCAATGCAATACCATATTTGAAGAGGTGGAGCTCAAGCTTGGTCACAAGGCTATAGTGCAGGCCATTAGAGAATGGGGTCGCCCTTGATCACCCTGCCTCCCTTGGTCACCTGGTGATTGTAGCTAATCTCACAGCTCTGATGTGGATTTTGGCATGCTTATCAAGTCAATTATGCTCTAGACGGAGGGTTGCTATGCATGCGGTTTTGATAGCCCTTGATGTTGCAAAACTTGGCTGAGAACAATATGTCATCATGAATTCTCATATGTTGTAGTGAGTTGGGTGTGCAAACGATGTTCCATTCACCCTCCTAACTACGTCCACTCCACGGCCACATCCATTTGCACCAAGTGGGTGACTAGGGCATGCCCCATCACCGCCACCATGCTCACCAACACACTGAACTGAAGGTGCTCGTCCCATCATTAGGGTGTCTACTGCCTAAGCACTACGACACCGTGAGAACCAACCCTTGATTGTAACTGGGGCAATGCCTATCTCTCTCTTCAGATGCTAGATGAGTGCCTCTATGTCATGATAGCTATTTCAATGTAAGTACATCTTTAGAGATGCATATCTCTCTCTCTCTCTCTCTCTCTCTCTCTCTCTCTCTCTCTCTCTCTCTCTCTCTCTCTCTCTCTCTCTCTCTCTCTCTCTCTCTCTCTCTCTCTCTCTCTCTCTCTCTCTCTCTCTCTCTCTCTCTCTCTCTCTCTCTCTCTCTCTCTCTCTCTCTCTCACACACACACACACACACACACACACACACACACACACACACAATAAAAGGTGAAAGGAATTGTTGAAAGGAATGCCCCAGATTCCGATGAATGGTTCCATTCAGTTTAGCACAGAGGCACTAGTGAACGGAGGCATTACAAAAGAAGTGAGATTCATGTTGAACAAAAATAGAACAAGGTGTTTTTTTTGGCGTGCAGGCATCTCACAGCTCATAAGCTGGTTGCTAACGCAGAACTACGTCATATGACCATTGCTATCAACACCAATGTCCTTATCCAGGTCAAGGCCGGCCTCAACCGTGCGGTGTGCCCCCTTGTAGGTTGTAGCAGAGTCCTCCAAAATGCACAGATTGATGCAGCAAAAGCCAAAATCTATCAACTCTCCCCCGTCACTCTTGCCTATCGTTTAGTTCAAAACTAAATACGACTCGTTGATCATGAAATTCAACAATTTCCATTATTATGTAGTTATTGAAACTCCGTGCAATTGTAGCTTGTCATATTGCCTTGTGCTCCTTGACGTTCATTTGTTCAATGGTTGAAACCATTGCAGTGATAACACCATCTAGTGTTTTCTCCTCATCCCTGGCCATCGTTCAATTTCCTTTAGCATGTGCATCATCTTGAGAAATTATTGCCTTGGGCTTCCCCTTCATTGTTGCGGGCTTTTGTCTCTACCTGCAATTGACTAGGTCTCGGGGCTTCGGCAAGTAATCGCTAATTAATATACGGCTTTGAGGGTTACATCTAACCAGAGCCCCCATCGGCAAATCTCCTAGACCAAGAAGAAGCTATTGGCATAGCCCACTCAATCTCTCTCTAGCACCCCACGCCGACGTGGGGTGCTAGTGAGAGATTTTTTTACACCCTTGCTCTTTTTTGCCATTCAGAATTTATTCCATTCTTTTTCTCTATCGCACCCCGCAACGGCGTGCATGGCTAGAGAGAGAGAGAGAGAGAGAGAGAGAGAGAGAGAGAGAGAGAGAGAGATTTTTTGCTTTTGATCTTATTTAGCCTACTCAAAAGTTCACCTACTCTTCTTCTCTTCAAAAATTTGCCCTCTCTTCTTCTCTCTAGTACCCCATGCAAACGTGCATGGCTAGAGATAGATTCTTTTCCCTCTTTCTCTTTCTCTTCTCTAGTACTTAAAATTTCACTCATTCTCTCTAGCACCCCACGCCACTGTGTATAGCTAGAGAGATATATTTTTTGCTTTTGCTCTTACTTTTCTTTGGTACTCAAAATTTTACCGTCTCTTCAAAATTTTGCCCACTCTTTTTCTCTCTAGCACCCCACGCCGACATGGATGACTAAATTGAGAATTTTTTTCTCTTGCTCATCACAGTTGAGGGTCGGAGCTAGCACATCTTGGCCATTTATCTGCTCGTCATTATTGGAAAAATATAAGCATGTAGTTGTTCAATGATTTCCACATCAGCTACGTCATAATTCCTTGTAACCTCTTCCAATCATCTAAGTCACTCATATCACATAATAAATGCCACATCAGCATGCAAAATGTAATTTTTTGCTTGCTGACGTGTGAACCTCTGATGCCTCCACTGTGTGACTTCCCTTCCCCCGACTGTGACGGTGGCAAATGGTCATGCAATGGCTATTCCCTCCAAAACATGCTCCTACCTTGGCTCCCAACCTGTGCTAATCGCCAAGTGGTCGCTCGTTTTACAAAAAATAAGGAATGGCCAATGCACGACCATTCCCTACCCCTTATTTGATACTTAAAATTGCATCCACTCTTTCTCTCTCTAGCATGCCACGTCGGCATGGATGGCTAGATAGAGACTTGTTTTTACCTTTTCTCTTTTTGGATGCTCAAATTTCCACGCACTCTTTCTCTCTCTAGTACACTATGTTGACGTGGATGGATAGACATAGATTTTTTGTGGTGCTTAAAGTTTTGCCTACTTATTCTCTTGCTCGTAGTCCACGCAGACGTGGATGGCTAGGAAGAGATTTGTTTTCACTTGTTAAAAATATTCCCCTACTCTTCCGTTTACTATCTGTCAAGGACGATGTGGATGGTTAGAAAGAGGTTTGTTTTCACTCGTGCTCTTCTCATGTGTTCAAAACCTTATCCTCCTCTTTCTCTCTCTAGACATCCACACCGGTGAGAAAGGCAAGATGAGATTCACTTTGCCTTAATTGAGTGAGTCACACCTTGGAATAGAAGGTTTTATAGGTGTTGGTTTCTAAAGTCGAAACTAATAGACATGGGCAACAACATTGTTCTCAATCTCCCCAATGAGGTCCTAAAAGGGGAAGGACGTAGTAATAAGAGAGTGGTATGCATTCGGGCCACAATGCCACTATGCCCACTAACATTAACATTAGTTCTCTAATTGGATGGTGAAGTGTCTTGAGACACCTTGTTTTCCTACCAAAGCTCTGGGGTTATTTTGTGAATTTAGAAATACAATTTGAAGGTTTGTCTTGTTTTGTTATTAACTAGTCATGGCATTAAGAATATTAAGAAGTATTTTTATCTGATAAAAAAATGAATAAGATGCTAAGAGATCCATGAAAATTTTTAAGTTGAAAATAAAATTTTGAGCACGTTTCTCAAAACAAACTATTAGCTTTCTTGAATTTGAGCCTCAAGAACTAATATATTTCAATTAAAGCATGCTTGGATGCATCAAAATTCTATAATGGGCCTATCCAATTTATCAAAAGATATTTTAATTTTAAAAAAACTTATATTAAGTGAAACTAATAGAGTTATGTATCGTTGTATAATTGACTAATCTACATTTTTTTAATCTAGATCTCATCTAATCATAGGGAACCTACTCAAACCAAAAAAATCTTATGCAGTTTTATGGGAGCGCTATTTATTACTCCAATTGTGTATCATGGTAAACTCGAAATATTAAAAAGAATTTTTTTACAAATACCATGACTATTATATGAAGGGAATTTTCTACAAATACTATTATTATTATATGAAGGGTCCACAAGAGGATATTTTTAGATTATTTTTACATGCATGGCAGGTGATCCAATTCTTGAAAAAAGGGACACATAAGTGTCTTGTTTTGGTGCCAAACAAGTGTTTATGCTAATGTAGCAGTACCTAAGGTCAATGAGTTTCAATGTGACAAATCTATTATTCATGATCTATTGTACCATTATGTGTGTGATGTGCTTAGAGTGGTTCCAACTATTATTGCAATGGGGGGTGTTTTGTCAAGAGCAAGACCAAGGAGACTTGAGGAAGGGTGGTCAGCTGATGGGCAGTAAAGAGATGAGATCATGTTTTTCCTTGATTATCTTGGTTTTTATTATAGGGTACCTTGCCTTGTTATGCTCGGTTTAGGGGTCGCTCAAAAAATATCGCTCGGGTTTGGGATTCCTCATGTTGGGGAAGATTCTCCTTATATGGATGTTCTACCTGGGATGACTAGGTCTGACAATGTGGATTGGGTCTACCTAGCAGCAACCATAGACACTTGGGGAAATAGGGGGACGATCTGGGTAACACCTGAGGGGGATGAAATGCAACAACTCGTACCCTTAAATATGATAGAAGCAATGCATATAGCTTCTGAGGACCTACAAGATGATTGACTGACATTGGAACCAGTACTGTCTCATAAAACTATAGCCCACATGATTCGGACCAGAATCATCAATTGAAATTGACTTTGAGGATGAAGAATCTGAGTTGAATCTTAATGCAAATGTGGGGACAAACCATTCAAGGCCCAGTGGTACCCTACATGACAATGTATCCAGGAGAGCAGAAGACACGAGTAGCGATTCATCTAGTGACTCTTCACTAGAGATAGATCGTAATTGAAAATTAGACAAGAAGAGTAAGAGATATAAGAGGTGACATAATCGAGCAAATGTGTGTGCTAGAATAAATGAAAAGAAATCCATCACGGAATGGCTAAATTATATAGGGGCATGTGATGCTCATCGAAAGTTGGTAGATAACTGGGGTGAATACCTTCAAAGCATTATGTGGTGTAGTCCACAACCCATTGACGTCGCACAACTAGAGGCTATAGAGAAGCCAAAGTTGAGTGGTACCGTAAGGAGATGACAAAGTAAGAGATATAAGAGGTTACATTATCGAGCAAATGTGCGTACTAGAATAAATGAAAAGAAATCTATCGTGGAATGGCTTAATTATATAGGGGCCTGTGATGCTCATCGGGACGCTAGTAGATAACTGGGGTGAATACCTTCAAAGCATTATGTGGTGTAGTCCACAACCCATTGACATTGCATAGCTAGAGGCTACAGATAAGCCAAAGTTGAGCCGTAGCATAAGGAGATGATAAAATTGAGAGTTAGTTGAACAACAAAAGGAAGAGAAAGTGAAATCACAGTCCATAGAACAACAAGACCCCGCAGAATTACACCCTGCACCCGATCATTTCAAATCCTACACCAGGGAGGAGCGTAAGGTTGTGTATACGAAGGCTCAAAGAAAACTTATTGATAGAAGCAATGGAGTCTATGATGGTCCAGCGATAGTGAAGGAGATAGAGTTAGTAGACTGAGGAGAAGAGTCCAAACCTGTTTTCCATTAGGAAATTTCGGAGGTCATTTGGAGGGCCTTCTAAGAAAATGTATTTTTTGCACTCTCTCTCTAGAAAATATGGCGAATAATAGAGGTGGGTCTTTCATGGTAAAAGTTCAAAAAGTGTACTTTAAGTAGATTCCTTACTCTTTTGAACATTCGTTCGTAATGATTGAGGGATAATCTTATTTTCAGTTGCATTGAATGAACCTCGTCAATATGGAGGGAATGAGGCTAACATGGAGGGACGAAGGCGCAGTCGCCTATTCACTTTCCATTAAACCTGTACATTTGGCTAATGGTGCACTCCTTAAATGGCACAAATGTTACGCAGAAACGAGCCAAATATCACCTTCACATTGATTTGGACAATGAGTACCAACCATTGATTAAGCGCAGTAAAGCAAACACACATATACCTCCCGCATCCATAGACACGCTCAGAGCTCAAGGAGCTAAACACATAGATATCTGAACGAGAGGCTCTCTCTATCCTTAGAATCCAATGACTAATGCATCTCCACCGTTTGTCAATCCTACAAGCTTATTGACCTTTGCTGGTGATGGAGAAAAGGGCCTTCTAGGTTATTGTAAATCTCTTACAAGGGAAGCTGAAACTTATAAGGGCATTCTCCAAGCTCAACAAGGTGAGATTGTTCGTCTTTCACATTTACATTCTACAGATCAGGTTACCATTTTGCAACACAAAACAGAGGTACAAGAACTGAAAGGAAAGGTACGAAGTTGTCAAATGAAGGACACCATCTTGGGTGGTCGTATCCAAAAGAAGAAATTGTGCAATCTTGAAACATTGCAGGTTGCATCCGGAGGTCTCAAGAAAAGAATCCGAGCATTAAGGTGATGCTTCTTGGTTGGCTACATTGTCTTAGTTAAGTAATCTTTTTGTTTTTTCTTGTTATGCATTGTTTTCATGTGCCTAAATAGTGTTAGTGAAGTAATTTTCTGTTATTTACTTATGCATTGTCTTCGTGTAGAGATTCAATCTATCCTGACAAGGAAAACATTGACCCCAAAGCCAATATTGGAAAGAGATTGAAGCCACTTATAAGTAGAAGCCTGGCAGCAGATATAGTACATGACAAGAAGTTTAAGGTCCTACAACGAAATGTAGTGGACCGCTTTATTTCAGAGAACTCAGTGCCTGCAAAAGAGATACAAGGCACACTTGGTGTAAGCAAAAGAGGATATTTGGCTATACAAAAATCTGTCTCATCCATCTTTGTTAAGAAGGGTATAAAATCCAAACTTTTACCATCAGCCTCAAGTGTTTGGAAAGAGAGGCTTCAGCTTAACGAGGCACAGGGAGACTATCTTGGACAGCCCTTTCATATTAAAGCAACTTACAGTGGCCATGGAGCAAACATGGCATATGATGAGTTCAATAATATTTTTATGGACCTGCAGATGTTACAGAAGAGAATGGTGGAGTTTTACAACATCACATTTGAAGAGTCACGTGGGGTATTACATTTTGTGTTAAAACTGGATGAGTGTGAGCTTGTTAAAGAGAAAAAGTTAGAGCGTGTTACTATTACTTTAATGAATAGAGCCCTCTCAAAGTGTCCCAGTGATGATCCTTTGTATTTTAGTGTTCAATCGGAATCTAACATATGGTGGCTTGGTGCGTTTGAGGTAAGCGAGATTCTCAGCTAAGCTCAAATGTTCACATCTACTTAAGTCTCATTTATTTTGTGTTGCAGGTAAAGAAAGAAGATCATGAGATTCTATATTGGGTGTTCCATCGAACTAATATTCCGGAGGTGATTGATCGACAGACTAACCAGGGAGAGGTACTACGTCTAGATGAAAGGAAAGACTTTCATGTTCAGTGGAATCTTGCAGGTGACCTCAAAACATTAAAGTGCATGTATAATTGTGGAATGGGTGCAATGGAAAAGTCGCCGTGTTTGTTCTGCATGGAGCCTGCAAAGGTCATGGACCCAAAGTGGTGGAGAAAAGCTCCAACACGTCACATTGAGGACCCTGATTTTTGACCGGTTTTGAAAATACCACTTGTGAATGTCCACATCTGTACAATGCATGCCCTTTGTAGAATTGTGGAGAAATTGGTCTACTTATATATTAGGTTTTCTTGGAAAATTAAGAACTCAGTAGAGCGACAAGTAGCCCTGCAGTGCTTAGAATTGGTACTGTCGGATATGGGCCTTCATGGTGGCAATGTGAAAATCCAGCGGGATGAAAAGAGATCAACTGCTGAGAAGGATGTCCCATGCAAACCATCCATCGGTGGGGTGAAGGCACGGAGGTTTTTATCTAAACCCCAAGGAATACGAGATCCGAAGCTAACAAAACATGGAAAAATATATAACACATCTTATGTTAGCAAGGTAGACTATCAGAGCTGAAAAAAGCTACATATTGCAGTCAAAGACCAAGAACCAACTACTTGTAACGCGAAGGCTGAGGTTTGGCGATCAATAGACATCCTATTTTTGATGTGCGACAAAGATGATTGGTCACAAGGTGATATGAACAAGTTCAAGGAGAATCTCAACCTTCTAAAAAAATCATTCAAGACAGCATGGACAGACACCCAAATTACTCACTACATGGTATTATGGTGTATTTGATTCTCTTTTATGTGTAACTATGTGAGTGTAGAACATTCTAACTAATTTGTTTTCATATCCAGCACATCATTTTCAATCATTTACCATATTTTATACAAAAGTATGGGAACCTGGCAATATGGAATACCCAAGGGATGGAAAAGTCTCATTACATGGTGAGAATGCTTATTTCAGGCACACACGACATGGTGGCTCTAGAAGCAAGGCTAACAGTTTGAGAGAACTATTTGAATGGTTCTATCATAGAATCATTCATCGAATGCAGGCAAAAGAAGTCTTGGCCTCTTCAGCAACAGCACAAGCCATCAGACATTTACAACAACAAAAAGTTAAAAGATCAATGGCATACAACAACTCCGGTGCTCATGAAAGTCAACGAAGGTGGAGAGAGACAATGGTGTATGTGAACCACAAGTGGAGAAAGATACTCTGAGTGGATGACATTGTACAAAATTTTTGTAATACATGATCTTATACAATTACTACTTGAAGTCTATCAAGATTTTGAAGGTTCAATTTTGTTTTTTGGCACATCACCCTTGTAACGAATCATGAGATGTTTGCCATACTCTAAAAGTTCATCTGGGTTTTGTCTACCAAGAGCTAGTGCCATTGCTGTGTAAGTGTAGTAATACGCTGCCCGACCACCTGTATAGCCCGGGCAGTAACCAAAACAATCTCTGGCAAACACTTTGTCCACAAGAATGACTTTATCTGCACTTTTGGGCAGCACGGGTCCACCCAAGAAGCATGATAGTGTCTTTAATGTGTAAGTTGCTATCGAACCCTCTTGTGACATGGAATTGTGAAAAACTAATATTGGTGACTCGCAAAGCTTTGAAAGGTACTGCGCTAGGACCGCATCCCTTCCACGATACTCTCGAGTCCGCCGTCGAAGGAAGTCATCCTTGTCAGCAATCCAAGACTGCACATATCATGTCTCGGTAAGTGACACACACACACACACACACACACACACACACACACACACACACACACAGAGTTACCATAAAGCTCTCATCCTACAGAAAGAGGTTTTCCTGCCACAAGTCTACAGATGTAGTTGACCTCTGACCTGAATGGTTAAACCAATCCTCCACTTCTTTGTGACTTGTTGATGGTCTTAGGCTTTGTCTTATTGCTTGGAAGGTGGCTTCATCAGGTAGTGTCTCCTTGTATTTTTTAGCTTTCTCAAAGCATCTTCAAAGGCATTCCATTGGATTGTTGGATGTTTCCATTGCCTCATCATCACTACTATCCTCTGACACAAATCCACTCCTCTCCTCTTGGACTATGAAAATGATAGCCTGGGAGAAGTCCTCCCTTAAATAAAAGATGCTTCGCACATCATGTAAAAAGATATAGGTCCTGTCTCCAATCATGAAGTCAAGCACAACAGGCAGCATCATCTGAGCATGCTTCTCAGTGAAGTTACTGACATCCAAAGGTAGTTTGATTTCTATGGTTTTCACAGAGAGCATCTTACTTCTTTGTACTTCAATTGCCTCAACCTCAAGGTCGATTGTATCTTCAACCTCCTCGACTTCTTGTATATGTGTTGTCTCCTCGCATTCTTCGTCTGGTGGTGCATCCTGCTCCTCTAACACCTCAGAAGGATTCTACATGAGGAATCCAAATAGGTTGTTCACGTAAATCATAAAGCCAAAGGATTCCTGAATCAGTTTGCACTCTTTTTGGTGCAAAGGACAGGCTGAATGTCGGCAAGCAGGTGGTAATTCCCTATACTTCTTCAGTCCCTGTCCCTTTCCACCGCAATCATTTAAATGCACAACAGTCATATTGGGTAGAACAACCCTCCCTAACTGCACCATCACTTCAAATTTATCTCTGTAGGACTACAGGAATTCACTGTGCTGAGCTAAAAGGTCTTCAATATCAAATTTTGGGTTAAACATAGAATGAACTAGATATATTTGTCCCCAGCACCACAAGATGCTGCAAAATTGAACAGCCTCTCATCAGTTGCAGCTGGGTCTTCCAGAGAATGCACATCCTCTTTGGCTTTACCTTTACTTGCACAGGGACTGCTTTCTGGGAGATCTGCATCATCTGAGAAGTCTACATTCCTCTTTCTTGTATTTTTCTTGACAAGTACTGTAGAGGGTGAGGTACCCTTGTAGGGTGAGGGATCCTCTTGGCCTGGTGACCTCTCTGACTCATCTTCACCAATTGACTCTTCTTCATCAATGTCCTGACAAAAGTCAACAGCTCTTTTGGCAGAAACATTAAGCAACTGAGCCTGCAAAGGCTGGAATCCTGGCACAAGCTCTGGGTCTGGTTTTAGTCTCTTTTGCCTACTGGACCTTAATCCTATTCATCAGGAACATGACAAGT